>NC_135747.1:45049736-45077236 GCF_041903045.1 Epinephelus lanceolatus
AAAAGGCCGGCTGTGTCAACTCTATCACAGGAACAGGTGGAGACAGACAGAGAGACAGAGACAGAGTGGGGCAGACAAGACAAGACAGAGTGGGGCAGACAGGGCAGAGACAGGTGGAGACAGGCAACCTTCCTGTTCAAATGTAACACATATGAAGAACTTAGAACTAAGTTCTTTTCAAAATGAAACATAAACTCAGATTTTGATTCCCTCTGATCAGGAGAACATGCATCATCTACTTGGAGAAAACGTGTCAGTGCCATAGAAGCAGCAAAATATGTCAGTGCATGTCACAGCCTGAGAGAGACACAACAACACAACAACACAGTCTCCTTATAACACTCTGCCTATTTAATGTAACATGTACTTAATGTATGTGTATCTGCCTATTTAATATGAAATGTATTTAATGTAAAATATTTAATGTATTGTATTAATTGTATTGTAATTGGATTGTATGTCTGCATGTACGTTCTGCTTTCGGCAACAACGGTTGATACCATTCATGCCAATAAAGCTACTTTGAAACTTGAAACTTGAGAGACAGAGAGAGAGATGCAGGTAATGACAGTAGCTTACAACAACATTATTGAAAGTAATAATATTATAGTTATAGTTCTGGCTACTGTGGTACAATATGTTGAAAGTATGTATTAATATCTGGCAGTATACATGTGTGACAATAGTCATATGTGTATAATAACAGTAGAAGTATGACTAATGACTAATGATGGCAGCAGCAGCAGGAGGCATCTGGCAGGACCACGGCAGCAGCACAACCACACACGTCACGCTGTCCAGGCACCGCTGTGATATGAGTTAATCTGAGAGACAGTGGAGCACAAAGGCTCCGGAGAAGAAGCCGAGTTAGTGACATCCAGAATGGCCGAGTTAGCAAGATGCAGTAATAGGATACGAGAGAGAGAGAGAGAGAGAGAGAGAGAGAGAGAAGGTGCCCGGTGTATTATAGGGGGGTCCTCCGGCAGACTAGGCCTAAGTCAGCCTAACTAGGGGCTGGTACAGGACAAGCCTGAGCCAGCCCTAACTATAAGCTTTATCAAAGAGGAAAGTCTTAAGTCTAGTCTTAAATGTGGAGACGGTGTCTGCCTCCCGGACCGTAACAGGAAGATGATTCCACAGGAGAGGAGCCTGATAGCTGAAGGCTCTGGCTCCTGATCTACTTTTGGAGACTTTAGGGACCACGAGTAACCCTGCGTTCTCAGAGCGCAGTGTTCTGGTGGGATAATATGGCACTATGAGCTCTCTAAGATATGACGGAGCTTGACCATTTAGAGCTTTATAAGTTAACAGTAGGATTTTAAATTCAAGACATGTGAGGGGCCCCTCCACCTCTCTGTGAGCAGGACACTCACAGACTGTGTGGTTATTTGTGTCTCTGTGCAGTTGTTGTGCATCTGTTTGTGGTTTTGTGTCTCTGAGGTCGTGTTGAGTCTCCTCCTGGTCAGTACACGTGCGTGTGTGTGTGTGTATGTGTGTGTGTAATTTTGTTTAAGAGCCATCATTTCACATTTCAGGAGTGTTCTACATTTTCCATCAAATTTAAGTGACGGTTATTTAAAAATATTCATTCACAAAATAGATGATCAAAGAATTAATCCTGTAGAGTTGGGCTGAAACTTGTGTAAAAAGTGTCCTCTTAGAAAATAACAGTGAATGAATGAATGAATGAATGAATGATCTATATTTAGGTTCATACATGTGGAGAAACAAAGATTGTATCACACAGATTTCCTCACAGTCAGTAACAGATAAAGAAACAGACTCATTTTTACCTCTCTGACACCAACCACAGGAAAAAAACAGAATATCAACAACACCAATATATAATATATAATATATACATTAAACTTTAGATTATATCAGAGAGAAACACAGTTTGAGCTCAGCACTGAGTCCATCCCACAGTCTGAGGATTTACATCAGTTCTCACTTTGTTTCATAAATAAACAGCCCTCTGTAATTATCGGTTCCTTCCCCTAATTGAAAACATTTTGTAATGCAGACAGGAACGCTTTTGTTCACAACTCAAACCCAAAATTATTTCCAATGTTTTAAATACACAATGTCTGAAATCGTTCAGGTGTCGAATGCTGTAAACAGTTTATTAGTTTGTTCACAATAATCAGCTTTATGTTTTATTCCAACAGCTGTTAAAGGACAAGCAAATATACACAGTTTAACTGTCAGCTGTTTCTTTACAGTACATCTTGATACAGGTGCATCGCTGCAGCCTCACAGCAGAGTTTAAAGAGGTCATAATTTAATGGAGCTCCTCAGGTCAAACTTTATATGATCACTGATCAGATACAGTCACTCTGAGAGGAGTCGGCCATTTTGGTTTGTTTTCTATTTTGATGTGTTTGTTCTTTTTCCTCCAGTTACCAAACACACCTAAATTTAACACCTTAAAGATGGTGTGTGTGTGTGTGTGTGTGTGTGTGTGTGTGTGTGTGTGTGTGTGAGCAGCTGTTCGGTGCCACAAATGGAATGCTGCGGTCCATCTCCTTTTTTGGTCATATGGAGCCTCAACAGGAAGCTGGTGTCACTTTTATTATTGTCCCCCCGTTACACCGTCGGTTCCTCGTCTCGTTAAACAGACACAACCGAGCTGTGGGGACATCATAATAATACACAATGTTTTCAACATTATATTTCATTGTTCACAGTGATTGTATTGTGACGCTGGGCTCATTGTGAGTTTATTAAAGACAGCCGTCGCCTCTTGTTTCCTGCCGGAGCCGATCTGTGATCGGTCCATGTGTTTCCGGTGTGTGTAAGGAGAGCAACGGTGTGATTTCACAGGAGATTTAATCTGTCAAAATGCAGGTCAGTTAATCTTTATTAGACTTTTAAACTCTGTGGTTTTAACAAAGGATACTGAGTGGATGTAACACCGGTTAATGTCGGTGCTGTGTGTCCAGATAATTTAACAGTAGAGCTCTGTAAACTAACAGAGTGGGAAACTGGGCGGATCAACTGTTAGCTTCACTGTTAGCATGCTAACTAGCTAAGTATCAGCCTGTTCTTATTCTACATGTGTGACCTCACCCTGTCAGACTCACTCAGATAGAGACAGGTCAATATAAAGACAGGAGCTGAAGTCATGTGTGATCAAGTGATTAACGAACTATAACAGGTGACGTCAGCTTCATGTCAGATATTTGGTAGTAAACGGAAATGATGAGTATGTTGAAGTGTAACGAGATATTTTCTTGTGTGAATAATATAGTGATGTTTTTATAGTCATCATTAACTCACTAGAAATGTAAAATAGTTAATATTAGTTCTACCAAATAAGAATAACTTGTTCGTCACCAGTTCAGAAGTTTTAAATACAGGGTTTTAAATCTGGAAAGAAAATCAGCAGGAACATAATGTGACGCATTATGTTCCTGAAATTTGTGACTTCTCAACATCTTTACTTTTTAGCCAACTGTTTATTCCGGATTTATTTTCTTGTCACCTCTGCAGTACAATAATTGTTTCAAACAACAGACATAATGTAATGTAGAGTATCTGTGCGACAGTATCTGTAGTTTAAAATGTAGTTAGAGATAAAAGTTTTCATGAGCTCATGTTGTGGCTTTAGGTCTGACTCTGTTACAGTAAACTGAAGTTTATGAGATCCACACGAAGCCCACACAGTTAGTGATGACACACAGTTTGTATACTGGAGCCATCATACACTTTATCTGCTCTGTAATAGTGACCTCAGCTGACAGTGCCTTTGCCTTTTTTTTTTTAAATACGAGGGTCTCTGTACTGATGTGAGTGCACCTCTTCACCTTCACATGTGGAGGACTCAGGTGTAAAATGCTTTAACATAGGTGTAAGGTGACGGTGGCTCAGGAGGTAGAGCCGACCGTCTGCTCCAGTCTCTCAAGTATCTTTGGTTCAGATACAGATACAGAGGGCTGAGCCATCGGTTTGTGAGTGTGTGTGAACAGTTAGCTGGTGGCTCCTTGTATGGCAGCCTCAGCCATCAGTGTGTGGATGTGTGTGTGAATGTGACGTGTAGTGTTAAACTGCTGGTCTTTGAGTGGTCAAAGACCAGAGAGGCACCACACAGGTGCAGGTCCATGTACATTAACATCCACTGTGGATGAGGCAGATTTTAGGGGAGTGTAGAGCACATGGCTCATTCCCAGCTCTGGTGTGTTTGGTGTTTCACTCTTCATCTTAGACAAACAGAAATAAATCCAAGTGTATCTGTGCTTTGTTTCCTCCTCAGGACCCGAATGAAGACACTGAGTGGAACGACATCCTGAGGAAGAAAGGCATCCTTCCTCCCAAAGAGGTTCCTAAAGATGATGATGAAGAGGAGGAGCTGGCCCTCAAGCAGCAGTCTGTCGGTAAGAATGAATATATCAGTATTTCTCTGTGACTTAAAAAAGGAGATTCATGTTTTCAGCCCACAAAAAATGGTTTAAAGTGTGGGGAGGGAGCGAGAAGGGAAGACAGGACCATGACACGGGAACACGGATGTGTTTGGTCTCAGAACTGTCACACACCTGATTATAGCCTCTGATGTGACCGTTGTCTTTTCTCTCAATAGTTAAAACATACGAGGACATGACGCTGGAGGAGCTGGAGGAGAATGAAGATGAGTTTGGTGAAGACGATGAAGCTGCCATTGAGATGTACAGGTGAGTGACGATGAATCATATGTATCATGTTTTTATCTGTTTCTGAAACACAGATTTATGGAATTTCCTGGACACAAAATGTCTTCAGTTTACATAAATCTATGAACCTGTGACGAGCTCTGTGAGTGGAAGGAGATTTGTGCAATATCACTGTGACTGAACTCTTAAAATTCACTGCGACTGTGACTGTAACTGATGTGAGATGTGTCTCTCTGCAGACAGCAGCGTCTGGCGGAGTGGAAGGCGGCTCAGGTGAAGAACGTGTTCGGGGAGTTGGGGGAAATCTCCGGACAGGACTACGTCAAGGAGGTCAACAAGGCCGGAGACGGCATCTGGGTGGTGCTGCACCTCTATAAACAGGGGTAGGTCACCAACAAAGCCCAGAACATGACCAAGTGTTCAAGAAAAACCCTCCTGAAGGACAGAAAACATTTCAGATAGTTTAGGTGTGAGCTGCAAAGTGTTGGAGATATGGGCCGTAGAGATGTCTGACTTCTCTCCAGTATAACACAACTAGATGACACTCAGCTTGTGGAGCTCAAAACTCAACATCAGTGTCTCTGTACAGAAATCATGACCTGGTTACTCAAGATAATCCACAGACCTTGTTGCTGCAGTTTCATGTAGGAACTATTTTATTTCTACTGAACTACACCCAGCAACTGTATCACTGCGTAAAAGCGTGCATGGACTAATGGACGAGAGGCTCGTGCTCGGGACAGTGCAGGATGTAAACATTAATAGTGTTGTCCTCAGCTGAGCTGTAATGTTCGGTGATGCGAGGTGAGCTGGAAGTAGATTCATGGTTCCTTCCTCCTGGGTCAGATTTCTGGAACCAGATGTTGACATTAAGTTTTTCAAATGTTTATTTTTTTTTATTCTTAATGAGGGGATGACATTTCCCTTTAAGATGAATCATTGCCTTCATCTTCTCTGGGTGGAGAATACTTTTGTCCTCCAGACAGATAGCTGTGAAACAAACAGCAGGACTTGTTTTGAATCAGTTTGTAAGGGTTCAGCAGACAGTGTGGTTACGTGTGGACTATACGGATAGGCAATTCATTGATTAGTTGATTGTCAGAAAATTAATTGGCAATTCTACTGATCACAAACAGTTTTTTTTTTAAGGACAAAAGCCAAACATTTGCTTCTTAAATGTGAATATTTGCAGCAGTTCCGTGTGACCTGTCACTGTAACTGGATCATCTAGTTATGGACTGATGGTCGGACAAAACCAGCACTTTGAAGACGTCACGTTGGGCCTGAGTTCATCAGAAACAATCAGAGAGATTGATTGATTTGTTGCAGTCAGCCCATCAGTCTTCCTGTTACGACCACTGACACTTTGTAAGCACGAAGTGCATCACTAACAGATCTGTGTGATGATTTCTCACTGCTCATTTCCTTTCCCAGCATCCCTCTGTGCACCCTCATCAACCAACACATGAGCATGTTGGCCAGGAAGTTCCCTCAGACCAAGTTCCTCAAGTCCATCTCCACCACCTGTATCCCCAACTACCCCGACCGCAACCTGCCCACCATCTTCGTCTACTTCGAGGGAGAGATGAAGGCCCAGTTCATTGGGCCGCTGGTCTTTGGAGGCATGAACCTCAAAGTTGAAGGTAGGAGGCAACAAACAAAGCATCAGGACTCTGAACACACACTTCAAGGTGCTTGCAGGGATTCTTATCCAATACACACGCCTCTAGCTCACTGTACAGGGTGTGTGCTGAAAAAAAATGGAGTTGAGTTTGAATTTCAACAGTCTTTGTCCAGAATTACAGACTCCACCTCAACACTTTAAGAACAACAGAGGATCTAAAGTAAGTTTTAGTCTTAGTCTGCTTTGTCTGTAGCGTTACTGTGGAACCAGGCAGATGGTAGATGGCCAATCAGATGGTGTTTTAATGGACGACAGACAGACTGTAAAAACAGGTGGGGCCGGCAGAGAAACAGGCAGCAGGGACCGTAGTTGATGTTTACCTTTGTGCTGTCCTCTGTGACAGAATTTACAACCAGATGCTCCGTAGCTCCTTCACACGAGCTCTGTGAAAACACAGGCGATCTTACCAGTTACTGGACATTACCAGAGACATTACATAAAATAAATAATTCAGCTTTTTCCCCACTCCTTGTGTACGACATCACCAGTGTTTGGTTTTATTGTGTTGTCATTTCATCATCTGTCCTTTGTGTCCCATGCAGAGCTGGAGTGGAGGTTATCAGAGTCTGGGGCGGTGAAGACAGACCTGGAGGAAAACCCCAAGAAGCAAATCGAAGACAAGCTGATGTCATCGATCAGATCTTCGCTTCCTACACGGAAGGACAGTGACTCTGAGGACGAGGACTATTAGATCTAATATCAGAGACAGTCGCTCCAAACTGGACACGCTGTGTGGGACACACTCAGAGGACGTCTGAGCAGGGACAGAGACTCCTCCATCAGTTCACACATTTCAGATTTAAACTGTGGGCTGGAGGACACCTGGCCGGAGAGACGCCTCCTGAAGTGGGGAAAGCGCTCTTTTATAATTTGAATAAACGTCCTACTCATCAGCTGAGTTTAACTTTTTTATTTCATGATGTCACAAACTGTAAATCTGTTGAATCAAATGTGAGTTCACCTCGATGCCACGTTAATCTGTGTTCTGGAATCATAAAGAACTTGTTTAAGAGATGAATGTGTTTGGTGTGTATTTGGTGACGCGTGTGTCTTGTGTAACAGAGCAACAGTTCACACTGACGTACACTGATTGACGTGGAAGCAGACACATGGCAGCCATGTTGGAGTGGTTCTGCTGTC
Organism: Epinephelus lanceolatus; assembly: GCF_041903045.1. Taxonomy (NCBI): domain Eukaryota; kingdom Metazoa; phylum Chordata; class Actinopteri; order Perciformes; family Serranidae; genus Epinephelus; species Epinephelus lanceolatus. Next base: position 45,057,207 of record NC_135747.1, read on the forward strand.
TCCATCTGTACAATGATTTATTTTCTCATAAGAAAAGGTCGTGTGTGTGTGTGTGTGTGTGTGTGTGTGTGTGTGTGTGTGTCTGAGCGTGGCTCCTCGGCTCAGTGATGGTGAGACGTTCAGGTGCTGCCTGCTGCACCTCTTCTCTTCAGCCTGACGTCTGTCTCTTGTGGTCGATTCTTCTACAACATCCCCTCAGGCAGACCGCGAATCTTCTGTGTCATTAGGAGGAGAGAGGAGAGGAGTCAGAGGCAAAGATCAGACCTCAGCACTGATGTGGTTAATAAAGATCTCACTAATTCTTTGCTCCTGATGAGGAGGCTTCCTGGAAAGGTTGATTTCCTTTAGACAGAAGAGAAATGGTGAATGTTCCTCACTCTTTCAGTTTGTTCTTCATCACTGATGAAGATGAGTCTCCTGTCAAAGGAACCTTCATCTAAAACCAGTTGAACCTGAGCTACAGAGCTCTGAGCCTTCTCACTGATTTATAATGTGAGAATCTTTAATGGAGAATACTGAGATGAAGACTCGTGATTGGCTCAGTGTGTGTTTCCTCTGAGCTGAGCCACCTGGGCCGACAGTGTCAGACTTTTACTACTCCACTATCGGACAGAAGAGCTCACGCTGACAAAAATCTATAGAAAACAATAATAATGCTTCCAGTCAGATTCATCTTTAACTCTGTTCATTTGTGTCTTTGTTTTGGAAAACGACTGACACTTTAAATTTGAGTGTAGGGAGGAGGAGAGACTGTCTGTAACCATAGCTACTACAGAAAGTGAGATTACACCTGGTGGACAGTGAAAAGATGGAGGACGGAGACAAAGTGAGAATGGATAGAAACAAAACTGACTTAAAGGGAAACTTCACTCTTAAAATCACCATTAATACCTCAGTTACTGATTATATTATTATTATTATTATTATTATTATTATATATTACTGATATACTGATGACCTTTGTTCTGTTGACTTGGTGAATAAAACTAGGTGCTTCTGGTGAACGAAGAATCCAAAAACAGCAAACTGAGATGAACCAAACAGGATAAACTACTGAATATATTCTGTTTCCTTACCAACAGTAAAACCTTCTTCTTTCTCCTCTGGGATAGTTTGGGAGAAAGTCTCATCAGAGGATGGACTGAGTGAGACTGAGGAGGAGGAGGAGAGGAGATGAGAGGAGAAACAGCACAGTTACATACTGAGGTAACATCAGAAAACATGACCTTATATTAATCAGAGTATCCAAACATATAATTTCAGTCTCATCAGTGAAGCTCAGGTCATCAGGTCATCAATCAGCAGTGATACTGATCATATTTAAACAATCAGAGATCAATGAGAGGTCAGAGTGATGACTGACACGAAGCAGCTGCTCACATTAAAGAAATATTCAAATCCAAAAACCCTAAAAACTCAGACTGAAGTGAAAAATATTATATTTGTGTGTGTGTGTGTGTGTGTTAGTGACGGTGAAATCGAAGCTTCATGAAGCACTGAACCATTTTGACACACCTGCTTCAAGAATGGCACACTGCTTCGAAGCATTTCATACAGTCAGAAGAGTGACATCTGCTGGCTGTGTGTCAGAACTGCATCTAAGTGAAAGACCATTGGGACTGCCTGTAACAAGGCCTCGCTCCCGGTAGTCACGTGATTGTGGGCGTTCCGAAGCAGGGATCGAAACACTGCCTCGGAACACTTGCGCTTCAATAGATCGACACTGTGTCGAGCAAACTGGCTCGAGCGTAACATCACTAGTGTGTGTGTGTGTGTGTGTGCGCGTGTGTGCTCACCTCCTGCTGCACGGCTCCTACTGAGTTTCGTGCTTTAGAGTAATGAAACAGGAACTGGAAGGAAAGGAGATATCAGGAGGTCAGAGAGGCTGAAGCTGAAACTGAGGCTGAAACTGAGGCTGAGGCTGAGGCTGAAACTGAGGCTGAGGCTGAGACTGAAGCTGAGGAAAGATCCGACAGAAAAGCTGAAGTCATAAACTTACTCTTTTGAAGACGTTCTGGACCTGCTCCTGTGGAGAGACACATTAGCAGTTAGCAGAAGGCTAAACTGTTAGCATCATGTTGTCTCCATGTCTGAAACTCTTCACTGATACTGACACGTTATTTAGTTTATTGTCAGACTCTCTTTCAGACTCTGTTTGATCAGTCCGTCTCTTTGTTGGGTTGCTCTGCAGTGGAGACAGTTGTTGGCAATGCTGGAACAGCAACTTTCTACTCCACCATTGAGTCAGGTTTTCACTGAAGAGACGGTAACGTATATTTGCATCTGTAGAACAGCCAACAGGAACGCCCTCTTTCTGAAAAGACCTGTGATTGGACAAAGTCTCTCCTCACAGATTTTCTTCGGTCTGAATCAGAGCCGAGAGGAGCTGATAAAGTCTAGTTGTCTCTCAGTCCACTTGAACTACAATATGCTCAGAGGTTATTATGGGATATCAATCTGCCTCAAACAGAGAGATATTAAATATGTGATGAAGTGTTTGTGTCTGCTCCTCACCTACCTCTTTCTGATCCTCCCACAATGCATCACTCAGGTCATCACTCTGGACGCCTCGCACCTGCACACGCGCACACACACACACACACGCACACACACACACACACACACACACACACACACACACACACACACCATCATCAGTTCATCCTGCAGTCATGTATTCATCACACAATCATGTATTCATCACACAGTTGTGTATTCATCACACAGTCATGTATTCATCACACTGTCATGTATTCATCACACAGTTGTGTATTCATCACACAGTCATGTATTCATCACACAGTCGTGCATTCGTCACACAGTCATGTATTCATCACACAGTCGTGTATTCATCACACAGTCGTGCATTCATCACACAGTCATGTATTCATCACACAGTCATGTATTCATCACACAGTCGTGCATTCGTCACACAGTCGTGTATTCATCACACAGTCATGTATTCATCACACATGTATTCATCACACAGTCGTGTATTCATCACACAGTCATGTATTCATCACACAGTCGTGTATTCATCACATAGTCATGTATTCATCACACAGTCATGGATTCAGGCTGTAGTTATGGATTCATCCTGCAGTCATAGATTCATTCTGCAGTCATGGATTCATTTTGCAGTCATGGATTCATGCTGTAGTCATGTATTCATCACACAGTCGTGTATTCATCACATAGTCATGTATTCATCACACAGTCATGGATTCAGGCTGTAGTTATGGATTCATCCTGCAGTCATAGATTCATTCTGCAGTCATGGATTCATTTTGCAGTCATGGATTCATGCTGTAGTCATGTATTCATCACACAGTCATGTATTCATCACACAGTCTGTGCTGCAGTTTCCAGTGAACATGATAATCTTCTGAGTGTCTGGACTGGAATCAGACTCAGATCAGTTCAACCCACAGACTGAAGCTTTGGTCCGACAGACTCTGAACAGACAGCAGATGGAGATGATGATCACATGAACCTGTGTCATCAGAGGCTGAGGGTGAACCACTGAATTATGACAGGATGAAGAATTGATATGTGACAGAGACACAAACAGGAGCTGCACAGATTCAGATTAACACTTCTCTCTATTCATCACATGTGGAGAAAACCAGGTGTGTGCTCATAGAGAGTCTGAATGATGATGATGAGGATGATGAAGATGATGATGATGAAGATGATGACGATGGTGAGGGTGATGATGGTTCCTACCTTCCTTAACTGGATCCCGTCCTCCCACTGATCAAACGGACTGGCATCTGTGAAGAGACTTCATATTATCAGTCCTGTTTGTTAGAGCAGCATCTTCATCTTTTATTACATCATCATCATCATCATCATCAGATTAGTAAAATATATCTATTCTATATGACTGAGTGAATCCTGACAACACATCCTGACTCCTATCTCACAACTAACACCAACACCTGGTCAGGTAAACATATGAGGCTCCTCCTGTGTCAGTTCTGGACATTCAACAACAACATGTCATCTTCTGCTCGTTACACACACACACACACACACACACACACACACACACACACAGTCTCTTTTCAACATCAACCTCTGTCTTTGCAGGAAATTAACAGTTTCAACGGTTCCAATAATCAGCAGCTCTTCATCAGACCATACAGCTGAAACGTACGTCATGGTGCAATAAATAATTATTTTCTGCAAAGAGTCCTGCAGTGTTGCGAGTCATTCATCCTTTTTTTCATCTACAACTACTGACTCAGAACCTGCCCTCCCACAGTGAGATGGGTGTCTTTTGTTTGATTTTTTTGTTAGCTAAACGTAACCACGTGTGTGTGTCGGCTACATGCAACCATGTGTGTGTGTCGGCTAAACGTAACCACGTGTGCGCGTCGGCTAAACGTAACCACTTGTGTGTGTGTTGGCTAAACGTAACCACGTGTGTGCGTCGGCTAAACGTAACCACGTGTGTGCGTCGGCTAAACGTAACCACTTGTGTGTGTGTTGGCTAAACGTAACCACGTGTGTGCGTCGGCTAAACGTAACCACTTGTGTGTGCGTTGGCTAAACGTAACCATGTGTGCGTTGGCTAAACGTAACCATGTGTGTGCGTTGGCTAAACATAACCATGTGTGTGCGTTGGCTAAACGTAACCATGTGTGTGCGTTGGCTAAACGTAACCATGTGTGCGTTGGCTAAACGTAACCATGTGTGTGCGTTGGCTAAACGTAACCATGTGTGTGCGTTGGCTAAACGTAACCATGTGTGCGTTGGCTAAACGTAACCACGTGTGTGCGTTGGCTAAACATAACAACGTGTCTGTAAAGGATTTAAACCCTTCAGTCAGTCAGACTTTATAAAATGTTTATATGTTGAAATGGTTGTTGAATAATTCACTAATGTTTTACAGAGCACTAATAAATCATTAATGAGGAGAACTAACTGTAAACTCTGTCACTGCTCACTGGTTAAACTTCACAACCTAGGAACTCAAAGTCCTCCTGAATAACGACTCATTACAGCTCTTATTTATGTACACACACACACACACACACACACACACACACACATATAATATATATATATGTACATGTGTGTGTGTGTGTGTGTGTGTGTGTGTGTGTGTGTGCATCTGCATCAGCAGTCAGAGTCTTTACAGAGACAATTTAATGTTTCTGTCTCCATCACCAAACACTGACGACACCACAGCTGACTGTTTTGACCTCAGGTTATATTTTCTGTTTATTCTTAATCATACAAATGTATATATATATGTATATGTATATATATATATATATATATATATACATATACATATATATATACATATCATTATATTCATAGCGTGTATCACCTCCTGTGTGATCATATTTCTAGGTTATATTTACAGTAAACACCATGTGTGTGTTCATCAGTGATCCTGTATCACTGATGAACACTGTATATCTCAGTAGTAGTTTATAGTAGTGTAGTTAACAGTTTCAGACTCCTGAGCTGCTGTGATGTGTGTTTGATTAATAAAGTTTGATGTGTCATCTTAAAATGAAAGTCAGACAGGAGCCAGCTCTCACAGGGTGAGATCAAAATAAAATATTAATTATTAGTTTATATTCAACCTCCCTTTAACTGTACAACTCCTCCCTTTGATTATCGGACTCATTTGGCTATTTATAAAACAAAACACACAATATAATTACTCATTCTTATTTCATTTATAACGCTACAACCATTTCATTGTATATTGTATATATTTCAGATTGTCTACTTTACTATTATATTATTTTTTTTTATTTTATTGTCTACTTTAATATTTTATTTTATGTTAATGTCTACTTTAATATTTTATTTTATTCTATTTTATTCTAATGTCTACTTTAATATTTTATTTTATTTTATTTTAATGTCTACTTTAATATTTATTTTATTTATTTCATTGTCTATTTTAGTATCTTATTTATATCTTCATCTTTATCTCTTGTTTCCATTCATGCTGTATTTCTATTTCTACTTTGCACGGAGCATTGGAACAAAAACAATTTCCCCCCGGGGATTAATAAAGTATTCTGAATCTGAATCTGAATCTGAATTTTGGGCTTTATGTTGTTTCCCTTTCTTAGTTTTCTTGACCTTAACTTGATCAGACTTTATGGTACTAATCACTGTAATGAATTAAATCTATAATCAGTCTGTCGACAGGTGTCACACACTTTCATTTAATACTTCACAGACACTTTCAGGATTATTTGAACACAAGACTTAAGACTGGTTTTTGGACACTTTCTTATTTAAGCACGGCAGGTCAGTATGAAGGTACGGTAGTGTAAAGTATACATGCTCCTGTATGTATGAATATAGTTCTTACAGTGAGTTAGTTGAATCTACATTTAACCATCATGTATAAAGAATAACGTAAAAAGACAGTGCTGGGTTCAGTTGAAGATTTAAAGACATCATAAATGTGACTTTAAATAGCTGGACTCATTATGACGAAAGGAAATTAGGAGATAGATCAATGAAATTAGATCAGATGTTTGTGGCCCTTTGGACCTCACAAATTAAAAATCAATGAGTATTTAATGACTTTAAGGCCTAAGATTTATTTATAAGTACTGGATGTGAGATATTTTCAGTCTTAATAAGGAGCTGCAGAGACCAGAGGAGAAATGTTTGTCCTCACAGTTAACAGGTTATTTACAGTCAAACTCATCACTGACATAAAGAGAGCGTTCATTTAAAGGTTAATTAACCCTCCTTGCTGTAAAGCTGTCTCCACCCACCTGCTGAGCTCCATGATCCCAGACACCAGAAGAAACACAGGAGAAAAAGTTGTCTCACAGTTGGTACAGACATGTCTCCTCTCTCCTCTCCTACACTCAACTCAACTCTGTGCGCTTTGTTTGGAGAGTTGTTCTTCCTTGGTGGTTCCACACCAGTCCGCTGGGCTCAACTCGGCTTGGTTTGGCTCAGCTCTGTTCCACTGAGTTTGTCTCGGTGCGTCTTGGCTCAGCTCAGCTCTCCTGGTTGGTCTAACAGCCGTGAGGTGTGAAGATCGTGCCCTGTGTCAGCAGCACTTTAAAAGCTCACAGCCTCTCACACACAGAGAGGACCAATCACACAGAGCCGCTCATCTGCGCAGACCCCCATCTACCTCCCTCTATCTGACACACACACACACACACACACACACACACACACACACGTTTCCTGGAATGAAGCAGCAGTGGGAGTACTGGTGTGATGTCAGATAAAGTGACTGGTATCTGCTGCAGCTGTGATGGGAAACAGAGGAACCTGTGGGACTCCTGAACGCTCACATCTGTCGGTCTGTAGGGTCGTGTAGGGTAATATCTCACTGAGGCTCATATTGTCTCATTCCCTAAATAAATGAACACAGAGAGATCACAGACAGGTGCAGAGCTCCATGTGGAGCAGAAATGAACCAGAGGTCAAAGATCTGCTCAGAAACATTCAGTCACCACAGTAAATGTTTCTGCAAACCACTGATCCGTTAAGACGTTACGTGTCTTTATGTTTCAACAACACTGTGGTTCACATGTGGTTCGGTCAAGACAACTACTTTAGTTTATTTTATTTATTTATTTACAAATCATTTGAAATACAAATACAATTTTAATTCATAATTTACATCAAGATATGATTTTGTAAAAAGGGTCTCCCCAGAAGCTCTTCGTAGCTTATAAACGGGGGCCCAGAACATCAAACAACAACACAATAAATTATGAAAACAATTCCTATTTCTACCTAAATTCTAACCTGACCCTAAAACAATCTCAGGTCATTCCATAAATACAGAAAGTATAGAATTTAAACGCAGTAACAACACATCAGGCACAGGTACATGAGAGTGAAATACAACGACCCAAGCTTGAATTAAACATATTTCAACAGCAATTGTTGTTTTAATTTCTTTTAAAAAATAGACAGAGATGCAGACTCTTTAATCATGCTCTCAACCTCATTCCAAGCCTGTGGACCTTTAACGGTCACACGAAGACTTGCACATTTCAGTTTCTGTTTCTTTCACCACTCGGTTGTGATTTTTTTCAATTGAAATACATGCTTTTTGTGGCACTCTGGCAGCTGGTTATGCAGCCGCTGCTTTTCATGGCATGTTCCCAGTTAAAGCCCAGAGACAGGTCACTAAATAACACCTGTGTTTGTTGGCTGAAAAGATTCTAGAAACGCAGCAAACAACCAGTTTAGTTCAATTTTCAATTCAATTTTATTTATAAAGCCCAATATCACAAATCACAATTTGCCTCACAGGGCTTTACAGCATACGACATCCCTCTGTCCTTATGACCCTCACAGCTGATCAGGAAAAACTCCCCAAAAAAAACCCCTTAGTTGTGTGCTGGTCTCTCAGAGTGTCTGCAGCTCGACAGGTGTCTCTCCACCCACCCTCTCCTCCACCTCCTGATGACACAGCAGCTCAGATACTGCATCAGTCTGAAACGTTGATGTGATGAAATGTACAAATGTGACGTGGTGTGTGGTTTGCAGACACGCACAGTGCTGACATTTCTGCTGTTGATCAGGCTTACTGTCAGCTGAATGAGAAGTGAGAAGCTGTCCTGAGTGAAACAGTCCTTGTGGTGGTGTTCAGGTGAGAGGGTGAGGTCAGGAGAGAAGATCTCTGTGATGTTAGATAATGTTTAATCCTGTTGAGATATGTGTGTGGTCTTACACATGTGTGTCTGTGAGGTGTTACACATGTGTGTCTGTGAGGTGTTACACATGTGGGCGGGGCGTCTCTAAATAGATGACACTAACAAACACAGACACATCAGAGAAATTATTAATTCACTATGAGAATAATGAAGGAGGTGAGTCAGGTCTGTCTGCAGTGACTCAGGCTAAAAGCTTTTATAGGAATCAGATCCAGTCAGCCCTGCACCATGTTTCATGTTTTCATGTTTCATGTTTTCATGTTTTCATGTTTCCATGTTTTCATGTTTCATGTTTTCATGTTTTCATGTTTCCATGTTTTCATGTTTCATGTTTTCATGTTTCCATGTTTCATGTTTCCATGTTTCCATGTTTTCATGTTTCATGTTTTCATGTTTCCATGTTTTCATGCTTCATGTTTTCATGTTTCCATGTTTCCATGTTTCATGTTTTCATGCTTCCATGTTTCCATGTTTCATGTTTTCATGCTTCATGTTTTCATGTTTCCATGTTTTCATGTTTCCATGTTTCCATGTTTTCATGTTTCATGTTTTCATGTTTCCATGTTTTCATGTTTTCATGTTTCCATGTTTCATGTTTTCATGTTTTCATGTTTCCATGTTTCATGTTTTCATTTTTTCATGTTTCATGTTTCATGTTTTCATGTTTCCATGTTTTCATGTTTTTATGTTTCATGTTTCCATGTTTCATGTTTTCATGTTTCCATGTTTCAAGTTTTCATGTTTCCATGTTTCATGTTTCCATGTTTCCATGTTTTCATGTTTCATATTTTCATGTTTTCATGTTTCCATGTTTTCATGTTTTCATGTTTTCATGTTTCATGTTTCCATGTTTCCATGTTTTCATGTTTCCATGTTTTCATGTTTCCATGTTTCCATGTTCTCATGTTTCCATGTTTCATGTTTCATGTTTCCATGTTTTTATGTTTCCATGTTCTCATGTTTCCATGTTTCATGTTTCATGTTTCCATGTTTTTATGTTTCCATGTTTTCATGTTTCCATGTTTCATGTTTCATATTTTTATGTTTCCATGTTTTCATGTTTCATGTTTCCATGTTTCCATGTTTCATGTTTTCATGTTTCCATGTTTTTATGTTTCCATGTTTTCATGTTTCCATGTTTCATGTTTCATGTTTCATGTTTTTATGTTTTCATGTTTTCATGTTTCATGTTTCCATGTTTTCATGTTTCCATGTTTTCATGTTCCATGTTTCCATGTTTTTATGTTTCCATGTTTTCATGTTTCCATGTTTCATGTTTTCATGTTTCCATGTTTTCATGTTTTCATATTTTCATGTTTCCATGTTTTCATGTGTCCATGTTTCCATGTTTCATGTTTCCATGTTTTCATGTTTTCATATTTTCATGTTTCATGTTTTTATGTTTCCATGTTTCATGTTTTCATGTTTCCATGTTTCCATGTTTCATGTTTCCATGTTTTCATGTTTTCATATTTTCATGTTTCATGTTTTTATGTTTCCATGTTTCATGTTTCCATGTTTTCATGTTTCCATGTTTCCATGTTTCATGTTTCCATGTTTTCATGTTTTCATATTTTCATGTTTCATGTTTTTATGTTTCCATGTTTCATGTTTTCATGTTTCCATGTTTTCATGTTTCCATGTTTCCATGTTTTCATTGTGATGATACAGATATTGTGATGATACTGATATTGTGATGATATTGTGATGATACTGATATTGTGATCGACTGATATTGTGATGATATTGTGATGATACTGATATTGTGATGATATTGATATTGTGATCGACTGATATTGTGATGATACTGTAGGGAGTCACTGTTGTGTTAACTAAATGTTTACACAGTGAGATCCTCAGTGATGTTGATATAATGACTGAGTGGGTGAAGGACGATCACAGAACAGCTGCAGTCTGTAAGATCATTAAATGACATCACTCTACTGTTATACAGCCTTTAACACCAGGGAAAGACTACACTTATTATATTATGATATCAAAAATCTGTATATCTAATCTCACATCAAGTTACTGATCTAAAATCAATATATCGCCCGACCACACACAGTTTGTATTTAAGCTGTTGGATTGAAACAAACCATCTGACTGATGAATGTTCATGTGCCTGGTGTTTATTTATTTTTATTTTTTAAAGATTTTTTTGACCATTTTGCCTTTAATGGACAGGGCAGGTGAGCGGGGGGGGGGGGGGGGGGGGGGGATGGCATGCAGCAGGGGGACACGGGCTGGATCTGAACCTGGGCCACTGTGGCAACAGAATTGTACATGGGCCCCCCCAACCCCACCCCACCCCCCCCCCCAACCCCACCCCACCCCCCCCCCCCCCGTGTTTAAATAAAGATCAGTGAAGATGAGTCAGACGGTTCAATGTGAAGTCTGATCCACTGATGTTTCATTAAACTGATCAGGTGACACACCTGTTGTCAGGTGGAGCTGTGGACACTGTGTCTGTGTGTGTGTTGTTGTGTTCACTGTGTCTGTGTGTGTGTTGTTGTGTTCAGGGATTAACTGCTCAGATCAGGTGGACTGGACTCACAGAGACACCGAGACCAGACAGGTGATCATGTTTCACCTGGAACTGACTATAAATATAAATCTGACCTTTTAAAGGACAGTAAAGGTGATTGATCTCTGTCACACCTGAAGTCACCTAAAGTTGGACCGATCTCTGTCACACCCGAAGTCGGACCGATCTCTGTCAAACCTGAAGTCGGACCGATCTCTGTCACACCTGAAGTCAGACCGATCTCTGTCACACCTGAAGTCAGACCAATCTCTGTCACATCGATCTCTGTCCAGCCGAAGTCAGACCGATCTCTGTCACACCTGAAGTCAGACCGATCTCTGTCACACCTGAAGTCAGACCGATCTCTGTCACACCTGAAGTCGGACCGATCTCTGTCACACCTGAAGTCGGACCGATCTCTGTCACACCCGAAGTCGGACCGATCTCTGTCACACCTGAAGTCAGACCGATCTCTGTCCAGCCGAAGTCAGACCGATCTCTGTCACACCCGAAGTCGGACCGATCTCTGTCGCACCCGAAGTCAGACCGATCCCTGTCGCACCCGAAGTCGGACCGATCTCTGTCACACCTGAAGTCGGACCGATCTCTGTCCAGCCGAAGTCAGACCGATCTCTGTCCAGCCGAAGTCAGACCAATCTCTGTCCAGCCGAAGTCAGACCGATCTCTGTCACACCTGAAGTCAGACCGATCTCTGTCCAGCCGAAGTCAGACCGATCTCTGTCACACCCGAAGTCGGACCGATCTCTGTCGCACCCGAAGTCAGACCGATCCCTGTCGCACCCGAAGTCGGACCGATCTCTGTCACACCTGAAGTCGGACCGATCTCTGTCCAGCCGAAGTCAGACCGATCTCTGTCCAGCCGAAGTCGGACCGATCTCTGTCACACCTGAAGTCGGACCGATCTCTGTCCAGCCGAAGTCAGACCGATCTCTGTCCAGCCGAAGTCAGACCAATCTCTGTCCAGCCGAAGTCAGACCGATCTCTGTCACACCTGAAGTCAGACCAATCTCTGTCACACCTGAAGTCAGACCGATCTCTGTCACACCTGAAGTCAGACCAATCTCTGTCACACCCGAAGTCAGACCGATCTCTGTCACACCTGAAGTCGGACCGATCTCTGTCCAGCCGAAGTCAGACCGATCTCTGTCACACCTGAAGTCAGACCAATCTCTGTCACACCCGAAGTCGGACCGATCTCTGTCACACCTGAAGTCGGACCGATCTCTGTCACACCTGAAGTCGGACCGATCTCTGTCACACCTGAAGTCGGACCGATCTCTGTCACACCTGAAGTCAGACCGATCTCTGTCACATCGATCTCTGTCCAGCCGAAGTCAGACCGATCTCTGTCACACCCGAAGTCGGACCGATCTCTGTCAAACCTGAAGTCGGACCGATCTCTGTCACACCTGAAGTCAGACCGATCTCTGTCACACCTGAAGTCAGACCAATCTCTGTCACATCGATCTCTGTCCAGCCGAAGTCAGACCGATCTCTGTCACACCTGAAGTCAGACCGATCTCTGTCACACCTGAAGTCGGACCGATCTCTGTCACACCTGAAGTCAGACCGATCTCTGTCACACCTGAAGTCGGACCGATCTCTGTCACACCTGAAGTTGGACCGATCTCTGTCACATCGATCTCTGTCCAGCCGAAGTCAGACCGATCTCTGTCACACCTGAAGTCGGACCGACGTCTGTCACACCTGAAGTCAGACCGATCTCTGTCACACCTGAAGTCAGACCGATCTCTGTCACACCTGAAGTCGGACCGATCTCTGTCACACCCGAAGTCGGACCGATCTCTGTCCAGCCGAAGTCAGACCGATCTCTGTCACACCCGAAGTCGGACCGATCTCTGTCACACCTGAAGTCAGACCGATCTCTGTCCAGCCGAAGTCAGACCGATCTCTGTCACACCCGAAGTCGGACCGATCTCTGTCACACCCGAAGTTGGACCGATCTCTGTCACACCCGAAGTCGGACCGATCTCTGTCACACCTGAAGTCAGACCGATCTCTGTCACACCTGAAGTCGGACCGATCTCTGTCACACCTGAAGTCGGACCGATCTCTGTCACACCTGAAGTCGGACCGATCTCTGTCACACCCGAAGTCGGACCGATCTCTGTCCAGCCGAAGTCAGACCGATCTCTGTCACACCCGAAGTCGGACCGATCTCTGTCACACCCGAAGTTGGACCGATCTCTGTCACACCTGAAGTCAGACCAATCTCTGTCACACCTGAAGTCAGACCAATCTCTGTCACACCTGAAGTCAGACCGATCTCTGTCCAGCCGAAGTCAGACCGATCTCTGTCACACCCGAAGTCGGACCGATCTCTGTCACACCCGAAGTCGGACCGATCTCTGTCACACCTGAAGTCAGACCGATCTCTGTCACACCTGAAGTCAGACCGATCTCTGTCACACCTGAAGTCGGACCGATCTCTGTCACACCCGAAGTCGGACCGATCTCTGTCCAGCCGAAGTCAGACCGATCTCTGTCACACCCGAAGTCGGACCGATCTCTGTCACACCCGAAGTTGGACCGATCTCTGTCACACCTGAAGTCAGACCAATCTCTGTCACACCTGAAGTCAGACCGATCTCTGTCCAGCCGAAGTCAGACCGATCTCTGTCACACCCGAAGTCGGACCGATCTCTGTCACACCCGAAGTTGGACCGATCTCTGTCACACCCGAAGTCGGACCGATCTCTGTCACACCTGAAGTCAGACCGATCTCTGTCACACCTGAAGTCGGACCGATCTCTGTCACACCTGAAGTCGGACCGATCTCTGTCACACCTGAAGTCGGACCGATCTCTGTCACACCCGAAGTCGGACCGATCTCTGTCCAGCCGAAGTCAGACCGATCTCTGTCACACCCGAAGTCGGACCGATCTCTGTCACACCCGAAGTTGGACCGATCTCTGTCACACCCGAAGTCGGACCGATCTCTGTCACACCTGAAGTCAGACCGATCTCTGTCACACCTGAAGTCGGACCGATCTCTGTCACACCTGAAGTCGGACCGATCTCTGTCCAGCCGAAGTCAGACCGATCTCTGTCACACCCGAAGTCGGACCGATCTCTGTCACACCCGAAGTTGGACCGATCTCTGTCACACCTGAAGTCAGACCAATCTCTGTCACACCTGAAGTCAGACCAATCTCTGTCACACCTGAAGTCAGACCGATCTCTGTCCAGCCGAAGTCAGACCGATCTCTGTCACACCCGAAGTCGGACCGATCTCTGTCACACCCGAAGTCGGACCGATCTCTGTCACACCTGAAGTCAGACCGATCTCTGTCACACCTGAAGTCAGACCGATCTCTGTCACACCTGAAGTCGGACCGATCTCTGTCACACCCGAAGTCGGACCGATCTCTGTCCAGCCGAAGTCAGACCGATCTCTGTCACACCCGAAGTCGGACCGATCTCTGTCACACCCGAAGTTGGACCGATCTCTGTCACACCTGAAGTCAGACCGATCTCTGTCACACCTGAAGTCAGACCGATCTCTGTCCAGCCGAAGTCAGACCGATCTCTGTCACACCCGAAGTCGGACCGATCTCTGTCACACCCGAAGTCGGACCGATCTCTGTCACACCCGAAGTTGGACCGATCTCTGTCACACCTGAAGTCAGACCAATCTCTGTCACACCTGAAGTCAGACCGATCTCTGTCCAGCCGAAGTCAGACCGATCTCTGTCACACCCGAAGTCGGACCGATCTCTGTCACACCCGAAGTCGGACCGATCTCTGTCACACCTGAAGTCAGACCAATCTCTGTCACACCTGAAGTCAGACCAATCTCTGTCACACCTGAAGTCAGACCAATCTCTGTCACACCTGAAGTCAGACCGATCTCTGTCACACCCGAAGTTGGACCGATCTCTGTCACACCTGAAGTCGGACCGATCTCTGTCACACCCGAAGTCGGACCGATCTCTGTCACACCTGAAGTCGGACCGATCTCTGTCACACCTGAAGTCGGACCGATCTCTGTCCAGCCGAAGTCAGACCGATCTCTGTCACACCTGAAGTCGGACCGATCTCTGTCACACCCGAAGTCGGACCGATCTCTGTCACACCTGAAGTCGGACCGATCTCTGTCACACCTGAAGTCGGACCGATCTCTGTCCAGCCGAAGTCGGACCGATCTCTGTCACACCCGAAGTCGGACCGATCTCTGTCACACCTGAAGTCAGACCAATCTCTGTCACACCTGAAGTCAGACCAATCTCTGTCACACCTGAAGTCAGACCGATCTCTGTCCAGCCGAAGTCAGACCGATCTCTGTCACACCCGAAGTCGGACCGATCTCTGTCACACCCGAAGTTGGACCGATCTCTGTCACACCTGAAGTCAGACCAATCTCTGTCACACCTGAAGTCAGACCAATCTCTGTCACACCTGAAGTCAGACCGATCTCTGTCACACCTGAAGTCAGACCAATCTCTGTCACACCTGAAGTCAGACCGATCTCTGTCACACCCGAAGTCAGACCAATCTCTGTCACACCTGAAGTCAGACCAATCTCTGTCACACCTGAAGTCAGACCAATCTCTGTCACACCCGAAGTTGGACCGATCTCTGTCACACCCGAAGTCAGACCAATCTCTGTCACACCTGAAGTCAGACCAATCTCTGTCACACCTGAAGTCAGACCGATCTCTGTCACACCCGAAGTCGGACCGATCTCTGTCACACCTGAAGTCGGACTGATCTCTGTCACACCTGAAGTCAGACCAATCTCTGTCACACCTGAAGTCAGACCAATCTCTGTCACACCTGAAGTCAGACCAATCTCTGTCCAGCCGAAGTCAGACCGATCTCTGTCACACCCGAAGTCGGACCGATCTCTGTCACACCCGAAGTTGGACCGATCTCTGTCACACCCGAAGTCGGACCGATCTCTGTCACACCTGAAGTCAGACCAATCTCTGTCACACCCGAAGTTGGACCGATCTCTGTCACACCCGAAGTCAGACCAATCTCTGTCACACCTGAAGTCAGACCAATCTCTGTCACACCTGAAGTCAGACCGATCTCTGTCACACCCGAAGTCGGACCAATCTCTGTCACACCTGAAGTCAGACCGATCTCTGTCACACCTGAAGTCAGACCAATCTCTGTCACACCTGAAGTCAGACCGATCTCTGTCACACCTGAAGTCAGACCAATCTCTGTCACACCTGAAGTCAGACCAATCTCTGTCACACCTGAAGTCAGACCAATCTCTGTCACACCCGAAGTTGGACCGATCTCTGTCACACCCGAAGTCAGACCAATCTCTGTCACACCTGAAGTCAGACCAATCTCTGTCACACCTGAAGTCAGACCGATCTCTGTCACACCCGAAGTCGGACCGATCTCTGTCACACCTGAAGTCAGACCAATCTCTGTCACACCTGAAGTCAGACCAATCTCTGTCACACCTGAAGTCAGACCGATCTCTGTCCAGCCGAAGTCAGACCGATCTCTGTCACACCCGAAGTCGGACCGATCTCTGTCACACCCGAAGTTGGACCGATCTCTGTCACACCTGAAGTCAGACCAATCTCTGTCACACCTGAAGTCAGACCAATCTCTGTCACACCTGAAGTCAGACCGATCTCTGTCACACCTGAAGTCAGACCGATCTCTGTCACACCTGAAGTCAGACCGATCTCTGTCACACCTGAAGTCAGACCGATCTCTGTCACACCCGAAGTCAGACCAATCTCTGTCACACCTGAAGTCAGACCAATCTCTGTCACACCCGAAGTTGGACCGATCTCTGTCACACCTGAAGTCAGACCAATCTCTGTCACACCTGAAGTCGGACCGATCACTGACCTGCTGTGTGCTGTATCATGTTGGATGATGATTGTGATGATAACAGGCGCGTAAATCATGAAATCATGTAAAAATGTTGATTTAGTGTTTGTCAAACAGAACTGTGACTCTTCAGTCATATTTTAGGGAGTACATGTCTCTGACCTTTGACCCTCTGACTTTCACTGACTGGGAAAATGTTGAACAGTAAACATGACCTCATCAGTATGACCTCATCGATCAGACCTCTGATGTCTTCCTTCATCACACACTTTATTTTAGTCTATCAAAAGGTAAAACCTGTCCAGCTCACATGTTGTGACCCTGAAGCTTCTCCTCATGTGTTCCTGTCTCTGGCTGTCAGTGGGAGTGGCTCTGCTCTGCTCTCTCCTGGCTCCTGATTACCTGTGATGATCCACACCTGTCTCACATCAGGCTCAAAGGCTGGACCCTCCTCACTAACGCTCTGTCTCAGGGTGTAACTCCCTCTGTAGTCGCCTCCACAGCTGAATGAAGCTCCTCCAACAGGGTGTAGAGGATAAACACCGCAGCAGCGTCCCTCTCTCCGTCACTGTATTTGGTCACCATGGAGACATTGATTATTCTCATTTTATCTTTATATGTGTTTGAATGACTGTGATTTGATTGCTGCTGTTAACAGGAACATTGGTAGCGTATATTTTCCTTCTGCCATGTAAACGTCTGTGTGACAACGTCTGTATTAGTGTGAACAGGTGTGTTCCTCAGGGTTGTCACATGGAACTTTATTTGTACGGAGCGTCTTCCATGATGAACACAGTTCTGTGTTGCACATGCTCAGTAAGTCAGCATCAGTACAGGCTTGTTGTCGGAGGGTTTTATAACTCACCTCATCTGCTCACTAGTTGGTCTGGGATGGTGCTCAATGTGCACATGGAGACGTAGTGAAGGTGGACAGAGAGAATGTCGTCCACCACATTTCTGTGATCATTGTTCTGTGTGCGTGTGTATAAACCTGTGTGTTTCCCTGTGTGATTTCTCTTCTGTTGGGCTTTCAGTTACCTTCCTGTTTGGGATTTTTTTTTTATCAGCTTCATTAGAGCTTGTCTGTTGTTGGCTGCTGCTCTGCATCTGGCTCCTTCTCTGACCTGATACAGGACAGAAAGTTCCACATCAGGCGCAGACATCTTGCTTTTTAGCAGCATTCCTCTTTACTAAGCTAGGTTTATGCTCGGCTTCATGTCCCCAGCACCAGGATACGTGAGCCAAAAATGACAACATCACAAATTTTACATAAAATGCAGAGGCTGTGCGAGTTGTCAGTCATCGTCTTCTTCTCTTACAGACTTTCAAACTGGATCAAATCCCAACAGTAAAAGAACCCCTGTTAGCGCAGTTGTGACACTAAAGAAAATGTATTTACTAATTTACAGACGTCTCTGTCACAACCTGAGTCTGTGGGAAAGTCTTGTAGTTACAGTTTGTTTAATTAGCTTCAGAGTCAGACGCACTTCCTGGAGACGTGGACCTGGCGCTCTCTGCCAGCACCAATGGTTCACAGGATATCTCATTTCATAATTTAAAACATCTTTGTCCCGAACACTTCACGTCAGGAGAGGAACAAAGAAATATTTTAAATCTACACAGGAAAATCAGACTTTTCATGGAGGCTCACAGACTACATTTATCTTTACTGTTGGCTTTATTTCATTTTACATGACTGTCAGTAACAAGTCAAACATTGAACTCAACCCTGTGTGTGCAGTAAATGGAGCTCCTCAGCAGACTGATCGAACCCAGTGTCTCGGGTCACAGATAAAAAAGCAATGAAACACTGTTGACTCTTGAATGTTGGTGGTGTGCAGCACATGTGAAGATGTGGTAATCACAGGCCATCTCGTGTGATTGTGCTGCACAACAACAAAGGAAATAGGAATAATTGAGGCGCAGAGACGCAGCTGAAGAGCTTCTCTTCTCGGTCTCATTTTAAAAGATGAACAGACTCCTCTTCATCACAGCACTCACACAAACACAGTCACAACACTAAGACACTGAAGACAGAATATGAAGCACAGCGTCGGCTCTGAGCAGAAAAAATACCACACACACCGTTCTGTCAAATATTAACACAGCACCTTTATTATTGGATTTATTACCTGACCTCTGTAGCCGTGTTACCATTCATGATTTTATATTTCTTTTCTTTTCTTTTTTTTTTTTGGTGCAGTCTTGTCTTTATTTATGAGACAACAGTGAGGAGGCAGATTGGAAATGACATGTAACAAAGGTCTCAAGGATGGAATCGAACGTGTGACGTTATGTGATGTGCTGTACCTCTTTGGCTTCCTGTGCTCCATCTTTTTTTTTTTTCTTGTGTTGTAGAAAGAGATTTTGTGTTTCTGTCCTGATGGTTTGAGGAGTTTGAGGATTCTTTCAAATACTTTCAGAGCAGCAGTAAAAACCTTTGCACAAGTCCACATTTTTCATATTGAATTCTTCATCCAATAAAAATTATTAAGCACAGAATCTTTGAACTCTGAGTCTGATGTATTTTGTTATTTGTAGTATGAGGCCAAAAGAACGACACGTTTTGTCCCTCTCTTCCATGTCTGTCGCCGCTCTGTCCACGTCCTGTGTTCGCACTGCAGCTACCTGAGTCATGAAATGATCCCACGAAGCTGTTAAATCACACTCTGCCATCAGCATCGCTGTTGCTGTTGTGCATTTCTGGATAACTTGCTTCCATATACAGTATTTCTACTTCTGTTTCCTGTGGCCGCCCTGTTCCTCTGTCTTGCTGCAGATATTTGTGTCCTGCAGGTGGTGCCACATTTTTTTACATTTGAACTTTGTCAAAATTGAACCTGTTTCGAAACTTTAGTGACAAACAAAAGTTTCAGCGTTGGTGTGTAAATGTGATCGACACAATGTGGGGCTGTATTTATTTTCAAACAATTTCAGACCAAAAAAAAAAACATCTTTCTGCACAAAGGCCGCAGTGA
>NC_135747.1:45079736-45174736 GCF_041903045.1 Epinephelus lanceolatus
CTCTCTCTCTCTCTCTCTCTCTGTCTCTCTCTCTCTGTCTCTCTCTCTGTCTCTCTATCTCTCTCTCTCTCTCTGTCTCTCTCTCTGTCTCTCTCTCTCTCTCTCTCTCTGTCTCTCTCTCTCTCTCTCTCTCTTGTCTCTCTCTCTCTCTCTCTCTCTCTGTCTCTCTCTCTCTCTGTCTCTCTCTCTGTCTCTCTATCTCTCTCTCTCTCTGTCTCTCTCTCTGTCTCTCTCTCTGTCTCTCTCTCTCTCTCTCTCTCTCTGTCTCTCTCTCTCTGTCTCTCTCTCTGTCTCTCTATCTCTCTCTCTCTCTGTCTCTCTCTCTGTCTCTCTCTCTGTCTCTCTCTCTCTCTCTCTCTCTCTCTCTCTGTCTCATTGTGTCATACGGATTACTGTTAATTTATCATGCTGATCTGTTCTGTACGACATCTATTGCACTTCTGTCCGTCCTGGAAGAGGGATCCCTCCTCAGTTGCTCTTCCTGAGGTTTCTACCGTTTTTTCCCCGTTAAAGGGTTTTTTGGGAGTTTTTCCTGATCAGCTGTGAGGGTCATAAGGACAGAGGGATGTCGTATGCTGTAAAGCCCTGTGAGGCAAATTGTGATTTGTGATATTGGGCTTTATAAATAAAATTGATTGAATGATTGACTTAACAGGAAGGAGAGCAGACAGCAGCTCTGGAGACAAACCTGAGCCCAGATAGCAACTGGAAGTCAGCCAGCTCTGGGGGTCTGACTCTGATCCTGGTCAGCCCTGACCTCCCACCAGATCTGCAAACTTTCAGTTGCTGCCATTACACGGGTTTGATCCAATGCTGCCGCTCACCATCAGCCTGCTGGGACTCTGCTGGGGTGCAACAAAATGGTCCTAGTGGTGGGATGAGGCGGAGGGATGTAATCTGTGGTCTGATGAACAGGATATGCATCAAATTCAGTGTTACAATAAAACAATAAATGATGTAACAGTTTAGCAAACACCTTGTTCTGGTGCCGAGCTAATGCGAATCTCAGATTCTCACGTACAGACAAATGATTTATTGCTAATTTTCTATTTATTGCTAATTTTCTTATCTTGTGTTTGGAGTGTGGGAATCGTACGAGCAGTAACACCCCTTTCAGATGTGATCAAGTATCAGCTGTTTTCACCTCCATCATAACGCTCCAGATGGTGCAAACTGCAACTAGCAGAGGGCCAGAAGGTGCATCTCCAACGCTGTTCGCATGGTCGCAGTTTTGTTAGGTTTCAGTATCAAAACTATGTTGTCAACAGATCATGGTTTGTATTAAAATAAGTATGTTTATTATGTGATGTGTCCTGAGTTACTGTCACGTAATGAAACGTAATATTACCGACTTAACTTACAAACACCAGTTAAATTACAGCAGCAAACGAACAGCACTCTCCTGGGTGAAAGTCCTGTCAACTACACAGACTCTGTTGCTCTCTGTCACCTGACTTCCTCCTTCACACCTGTCACAATCATCACAGTCACTAAATGTCACCACCAAACAGTAAACATAAAGGTAGAGTACAGCCATGGTACCGAAGATGAGACAGACAGATGCACCATCACATTTACCGTAGATGAATAATATCACAGCATAATAATGATCCATATGACTGAGGATGTTGGAGCACTGTAGCTTCCTGTATAGTGACATCTTTCTCCTCACGTTCAATAAAAACCATCAGACCTGACTTACAAAACTTTGACCTGTAGTAACATGTAGATCCTGATCACTTCCTGTCCGTCTCTTTCTCGTCCCCACAGCCATCACATGACTGTTGTAGCGTCTGTGTGACAGTGACATCAGTGTCTGGTGCACGATACAAACCTCAGCAGCCATAATTGTCCTCAGCTGCTGGTGTCTCATGTCCCTGTGGTCGTATACATAGGTTGACATATGTGCAGTGTCTGTACAGCTGCTGCCTGTGGGACGCACACAACAGCAATAGAGCATGATGGGGAAGCGTCCTGCCGTCTGGTGGTTTCCAGTTCAGCTTTTAGCACTGATTGGTTCTCTGCAGCAGCTGCTTCTTCACTCTGAATGTTCAGACGTCAGATCGTCTCTGATTGCCGCCTGTTTGTGTGCGACTATGTTTGATATGCGTCGGCATTCTCCTAAAGTGTCGAAGTGTCACTGTTTGATTGCGAATGATTGTGTAACATAATGTTCTCCTCCACCGCCGCCGCTGACACGGGCACAACAGAATACAGATGAATCTACAGATGAATCCTCTGCATCAGGGAGACAGACCGTTTGGTTTTTGCTGCTTAAAGGAAAAAGCTGGAAAAAAATTTAAATGAAAGACAAAAACCACCAAAGAATGAATCTTCATATTAACTGTTTGTGTCCTGAGTTTGCACGTGTGTCTGATCTGTCTTCGTCCTCTGAGCCATGGAGCTGAATTATTTCCAAAAACTATTAAAATCACATCAGTGAGCTGAACTGTTTAATATGTCCATTTATTATGATGAACACAAACTGTAGATCATTTGGACTCAGTCCCACACACACACACACACACACACACACACACCATCCTCCTTCAAGTGTGTATTCATCCACAGCTGAAAATAGTCCCCAACAAATGTGCAGTTTCCTGGTGACTGAGTATCGACCGGTGAAAACTACAGTGTCCAGCTGTTTGAAAAAGTGACTTTAACAGAAAATGAAACAACATCTGCAGGAAAGTTTTAAAGATTTAAAAAGATTCACTGAACGTCTGTGGACAGCTGTGGTCACACGGACAGCTGTGGTCACACGGACAGCTGTGGTCACACAGACAGCTGTGGTCACACGAATTCCTGATTAAGAACTGTGAGCAGCTTGGTTCATTTCATCTCTGGACCAATCAGGGTGTGACCGCGCCCTTCATTAGGGTTTAAGAGAGATATTGAAACATACACTCAGGACATTCTGACCCTTTATCAGTCGAGTTCAGACCTCATCTTTATCACCAGGTCGCATGTGTCTGAGCTGGTCTCTGAGTTTAGCTCGCCAAACGATCATTTAACATTTAATGCTCAGATGTAATTTGTTTATTTCCCCTTTAATCTCATCGGTCTGGAGGCGTCTGCATTGTGACTTCTCGTGTTTCTACATATTTGACGTCTTACTGACCTACTGAAATGTGAAGAATCAGTATGGCCACAAAGTAAAGTAATATGATTACTTTTAAAAGAGTAATGGGTATCAAGTAAAACATTTTGAGTACGAAGCTGAACACTGAGGCTGAGTGCCATAAACAGTCTGAGATGAGGATCTGTTAACAATATGAAATCTGTAAATGAACACCGGCCTGGTCCTGAACTATCAGCCTCTGGGTTCCTTTAAATGTTAAAGATGTAACTTGTTCAGAGACACATGTAACAGACCTTTGTCTGTGAAGGTACCAGGAGAACAAGCAGCTCCTCGCCACAGCTGACTTTTAACACAAGAAGGATTCCTGTGATTTGTTGTCGGGGTGTTTATCACGCCGTGGCGTTAATGAGCGAGTCCTCATCACTTTGTTGTTGAGACACATCAATGCTGTTCCCCTTATTAACCCCATAAGTCAGCCGGCCCTGTCGGCACACCTCACCTTTAAAATGACCCACACCGTCTCAGCTCATAGGTCGATGAAGCTCAAGTGCTGCTCAGGGACTGTAAAACTCACACCAGTCACAGGACGTTACTCAGCCTCACTCCCATCCACAGCCTGAGATCAGATTAGGACTCAGTGCTTCTGTTGGCCCACTTCTGATTTGATGGGGAGCTGGTGCACAGTGTTTCCTTTAGGTAAGGTGAGGGTGTTTTTGAGCAGCATTAAAAAGATGTGAGTCACTACGATCTTTAGTTTAATGCAGTGAGACTTTAAAGCTGCAGTCTGTAGGATTCAGAGGGAAATATCAGCAGAAATATAATCTAACATATAGAATATATAATTGTTACCTCATAATGACACGTTTATACCTACACAGGGAGCAGGTCCTCATCTACAGATGTTGCACCGCCATGTTTCTACAGTAGCCCAGAACGGACAAACCAAACACTGACTCTAGATACAGACACTCATGTGTTCACCTCAGCCACCGTAGTCAGCAGCTGCTCTGCTACTACAGCTTTAGAGAGCCACTGATTTTTAACAGGAAACTGTTTTATTTCGAGTGTTTCCTGGGGGGTATTCCATCAAGCAGGCTGAAGGCAAATCCAGGCTTAAATGGCCAAGTCTGGCTAATGTGAGCCAGAGTTCTGTTCCATCAAAGTGGCTAAGATTAGCCTCACATCGGTAACCATGGAAACCATGGTTCTGGCTAAGCCTGATACATCGAGCTAAACTCTGGTTTCCGTTCCATCAACCTGAGCCACAACTCCGTTCCATCAAGGTGGTTAACCTGAATCCCAGCCTAGTAACCATGGTAACTTATGCTGCCGGGCAATCCTAGTGTGGGCTTTTTATTTTCCCTGGGCGCGTGCATGAGTTGAGGCTTAACAGGTGAGGCTTGAATTAGCAGTTGGATCAGTTGGATCCAGCTGATTTGACTTGATGGAACGGGTTGGAGCTAGATCGGGAGGTAGCGTTTAGTCAGACTTCAAGATGACACCTTAGTCTGGATATTCTTAGCTACGTTGATGGAATACCCCCCTGGTTTCAACCAGCTGGTCTGTTTGTTTTGGAGAGGAGACCTCTGTGGATAATTTAGCTCCTGGTAAAAACCTCCTCAACAATGAACACTGAACAATGAACCGAAGGAATTCATGCGCAGCACATGGAAGAAGTTTCAGCTGGTTTTAATCTGCAGTCCTCACCACTAGATGCCTCTAAAAGCCTTTAAATCGGAAACACTGGACCTTTAAAGTAAAATAAATGCTCATCTTCAGATTAATACATAAATCTCACTAAATAACATGTCTGAGTCTTTCTGTGCAAATAAAATCTGGTTTTGATCCACACAGCTTTCTTTACAGGAAGTGACATCAGAGTAAAATATACAGCAGCTGTTGGCTGGCTGTAACTTGTACAATCTGAAAATGAATGGAAACACTAGAGAGACAGAACAAAGTAAAGGGGCCCATCACACAGCCCTGTCCCGTCAGAGCTCTGCACACAGTCACTCACAGATCATATGAAGTCAGTGAGGTCTCTGAGCGTTAAATATAGATCTGAGCGCTGACACAGGGATTCTCATTAGCTGTTTAAACACGTTAGTGTGGAGTGATGACCTGCAACACAGCTGACCTCTGGTCTCAGACTGCCCTCCTCCCTGACAGAAGGACACTGACTGTATTCACTACCAGCCCAGATATGCACTCCTGTTCTGATTTGATCATATTGATATGATAATAAACAAAGTTTAAACCTCTCCTGTGATGCAGTCTTTCCTTCCTCGCTCAGACCCGTTGGTCGAATCAAGAATCGTCCAGCAGCAGGTGTGTCTCACACCTCTGAGGAGAAGATGGTGGTGAAACTCACACTGTAGAAAATGATGGACGCAGGCACTGTTTGGAAGTTTTGGCTTCGGCATTTCAGCTGTCGCCATCTTGTTTTTTTGGAGCCAGAAGTCAGAGGGTGGAGCTGTGGTGATTGGACAGGTGGATCTGGGTGAGAGTCTGAGGTCACACCTTGCAGCTCTGAGCTGCCCTGCGTTCCAAATCGCATACTTCTACTATATACTTTTAGTATGTACTGCAGCTGCCCTTAAAAAGTATGTAGTGTAGTATGCAGTGTAGTATGCAGTGTGCAGACTACTGGGACACACTACATCCGCCATCACATCGCTCCCTGAACTCCGACCCTCTTGCTCACTTTTGCCGCCGTCTGTAGCGCCACATTTGAATATTTTATGTTGTTGTACTTCGGAGATGCAACAAATCTCCTCTCGTCGAGCTCGCCAGAGTCGTGCATACCGTCGGAGGTGCCGGAGAGCTGTGTTGCTGTTATGTCGTCATGTATGTTGTTGTTTCTAATAAACAGTCCCAAGCCTATTATTAGTGACCTGTCTATTGAACTAGTCACCAGTAGGCATATTAACCCCCTTCACACACAGCTCTCTGTTGCTGGCAGATGTGTGTTGTTAAATATATTTACAGCTATGCAGCTGCTGGCACTATATTCTGTCTGCACGTGAAGCAGCCTTACATTCACATTACTTTTATTTGTAGTGTAACATACCTGCACATTCTTACTACATTACATACAAGATGTGTTTGACTTTTACTATTCATATATTTACTAGTCTATACTGCTCATACCTGGCCCATAGTGTATTCATATTTAGTCATATTCATTCATTATTTATACCACACTTACACCACTGCCTGTACTGGCAGAATCTTCTATATTGTAGTCATAGTTGAACCCTAACACTGATTATACTGTAATCACAGTAAAGTTGAATGTTGTAACCGTGTTCTTGCAAAACTGTATGATATGTGACAGTATATAATCAGATCATTGCAGTCCTAATATGTAGTGTCTTAGTATCTCAAATTAAATAAACCATGTATGAAAGGAAGTGTGGGCGTTGGTTGTACACGCAGCTCAGTCAGTGCGACGTAACTTCTGCTGCGCAAAGGATTGTGGGTCAGAATGGCCAAAGAAGCATGCTGACATGCATACTGCGAAATGTGACCGGATGTAGTAGAACATCCTGGTACTTTTGGCATACTGCATCTGACATACTATGTATTGGGACACACTAATTCTTTTTCTGGCATACTAAATAGTATGGTAGTATGGGTATTGGAACGCAGGGCTGGTCTTTCTTTCCCCAACATTCCCCCAGCACTATGCACCCGCTGTTGGAACCTTGTTCTGAAATTCAGACATAGTCACAAGTGTTTTCTTTTGCTAACTTTGCTCACTATGAATTCCCTAGTGTGTCACCAGCTCTCCTCGTCAGCTCCATCTGTGCAGTTTGAATGGATTTAGAGTTGGACATTTTAACACGGGGCTCTGTGAGGACTGACCATGGATGTATTAAGAGATCTGGTTACAGTGTTGAATGCAGGACCCTGTTCATTAATATGAAAGTTGATGTGTGGTGCATGAAGCCAAAATTGTTCAGTTGTGGTGTGTTGAATTAGCTGGATGATTCAGGGCTGATCGGCACCACTTCTACGCTGAGTGGTCCGTTCAGCAGGTGCACTGGAGACTTATGGCAGCTGAGCACGGCCGAGAGGTGAGCTGGGTACTTCAGGGTTAGCGCTCCGGAATAATAATATAATTCAGTAGTGTGGCCATAGGTGCTTCTAGCCCATTTTTGGGCTAAATTGAATCCCAGCACCCCTAAAATTTGAGAGATTTAAAAAAAAATTATTTTTACTGTATGTTCCTTTTTAACTCAATACCAACACATTATTATCATCACTGTTTACGTTGTTAGGAGCAACAATTAATCCCCCTGAGTGGGGAATAATCACTTGTCAATCACACACAGGTCCGAAAGACACACATGCACAAAGTGGAGAGATGTCAGAGTGAGGGGACTGCCCTTGGTCAGGCGTCCCGAGCGGTTGGGGGGTTCGATGCCTTGCTCAAGGGCACCTCGGCAGTCCCCAGGAGGTGAACTGGCACCTCTTCAGCCACCAGTCCACGCTCCATATTTGGTCCGGACGGGGACTCGAACAGGCGACCCTCCGGTTCCCAACCCAAGTCCCTATGGACTGAGCTACTGCCGCCCCATTAGGTAGGAGTTAGCTGATGTTTCTTCTAGCTAGGAAACGTTACAGGTGGTCAGTACCACTGTCCTCTGTTTGAATTGGAATGAGAGAAACTAGCTGTTGTGTCATGTGCATGTGTTAATATTAAAGCCAAGGTGCTACTGACTAGCTAACTGACTGGATGCCCATTAACATTATAACTCCTATTGTGTGTATTTATTATTATTATTTTGTAGATTTCAAGCACTTTTCTTTTTTGAAGTGTATTTTTATTTATGTATTTGTACCATATAACACAGACAAGAAGGAAGAAGGCAGAGACAAACATTGAAAAAGTCAATTACTGTTGTGTTACTGCAATGTGTTAATGTTACATGTTGTGCATTGCATTTCAAATAAAAGTCCAGAAATAGGGTCCATTTTTGGTATTTTTGGTACTCACTATAGGGGGCTGGTTTACTCCAGAAACATACATACTGTTTATGTGTATGTTGAGGAGCTGCTGTATCAAAATGAGTTGTCCTCCCCAGAAATTAGGGTTACGATATGTTTATTTTATGATTCCAATCCATTCCTCTTTTGCTGTGGCTCAGCATTTAAATAACCTTTATCAGATTTGATGGTTTAGTCACAGACTTTCCCAAAAAGTGTTGCGCTTTTCTTTCACAAATGTGGGAATGAAATTGCATTAAAATGTACTAAACAGTGAAATTTATCTTGCCTGGCCGGGCAGCTCTCTGGGTGCTCAGCTCAGCCTAAACCTCTGGTCCTAGAATCGCCCCTGCGTGTGGCTCTTTTAACGCTGCAAATGTTATCGGACTGAATGGATCAAATCCTGATGTGAAAGGCTCCTCAGGTTGTCAGCCATCTTCTTCTCTTCCAGACTTTCAGACTGTTCTCAGACTGAATGGATCAAATCTTGAAAGTGAAACGAATCATTTCACAGGGGTCGTGACCCTTTAAAAAATGTACCCACCGATTTACAGACGTCTCTTTCACCGTGTAAGTCAACGGGAAGAAGTCTTTTTGCTGCAGGACATCATGTGACGACCAAGCAGCTGTGTTTCAGCAGCTGGGTTCAAAGCCCGACACACTTCCTGGGGGCCTGGGATTGACTCGTCCTTAGAGTCAGCCTCCAGTGGTCATTAGAAGAACTGCATTTGATGCTACCTCCATGTTGGTTTTATTTTTCAGCCCCAGAGGTCACAGCTTCATGAAATGCAGTAGCTGAGTGAAATGACCTGAGGAACTGAGCCTGGTTACTGTTATGAAGCAGGTTAGAGCGCTGTCGTCGTCTAACTCAGAGATCCATGTGAGTAATATTTGATCAAGATTTGTCTTTTAATTCTCATTTAAAACAAACCTCACGGACTGCATTTTTTCATCTGCGTAATATTGCGAAAATTAGGCCTATCCTGACCCGAAAAGATGCAGAAAAATTGGTCCACGCTTTTGTTACCTCAAGGCTGGATTACTGTAACTCTCTATTATCAGGTAGCTCTAGTAAGTCCTTAAAAACTCTCCAGCTAATTCAGAATGCAGCAGCACGTGTACTAACAGGAACTAAGAAACAAGATCATATTTCTCCTGTTTTAGCTTCTCTGCACTGGCTCCCTGTAAAATCCAGAACTGAATTTAAAATCCTACTGTTAACTTATAAAGCTCTAAATGGTCAAGCTCCGTCATATCTTAGAGAGCTCATAGTGCCATATTATCCCACCAGAACACTGCGCTCTGAGAACGCAGGGTTACTCGTGGTCCCTAAAGTCTCCAAAAGCAGATCAGGAGCCAGAGCCTTCAGCTATCAGGCTCCTCTCCTGTGGAATCATCTTCCTGTTACGGTCCGGGAGGCAGACACCGTCTCCACATTTAAGACTAGACTTAAGACTTTCCTCTTTGATAAAGCTTATAGTTAGGGCTGGCTCAGGCTTGCCCTGTACCAGCCCCTAGTTAGGCTGACTTAGGCCTAGTCTGCCGGAGGACCCCCCTATAATACACCGGGCACCTTCTCTCCTTCTCTCTCTCTCTCTCTCTGTCTCTCTCTCTCTCTCTCTCTCTCTGTCTCATTGTGTCATACGGATTACTGTTAATTTATTATGCTGATCTGTTCTGTACGACATCTATTGCACGTCTGTCCGTCCTGGAAGAGGGATCCCTCCTCAGTTGCTCTTCCTGAGGTTTCTACCGTTTTTTTTCCCCATTAAAGGGTTTTTTGGGGAGTTTTTCCTGATCAGCTGTGAGGGTCATAAGGACAGAGGGATGTCGTATGCTGTAAAGCCCTGTGAGGCAAATTGTGATTTGTGATATTGGGCTTTATAAATAAAATTGAATTGAATGTGCTTCAGTTCAGTTTTACTAAAGCTTCACACACACACACACACACACACACACACACGCTCCCATAGAACAGAGCATCAGATGTTTTTCCTCCGTTGTATGAGTAACTCATTAAAACCAAACCAAACTAATTACCCCCCCACCCCCATCCAGGAACTGCATGTGGAGCAGATGAATGAGTGAGTCTCTGTGGGTGCATCACATCACATGACGGTCACTGTGGAGTCTCTAACAGCAGTGTGTGTGTGTGTGTGTGTGTGTGTGTGTGTGTGTCAGGAGATGGATGTTTTCCATTAACACACACACAGTGACCCATGCAGCTCCGTCAGCTTGAGTCAGAGAGACGACCAAAGTTTGTGTGCAGCAGCTGGACAAAGAAGAACAAAACAAGACTACAGAACGTTAGACTTGTTCTGTGTCTGATCATTTCCCATGTGCACGTATAATGTCACCGTGTTTACACGAGCTGGGACACCAAACTGAATCTGTGTGCGGATCTCATCCTCTGTTCGTATATAACCCTCGTAATCAGGAGATGGTATGCCGTGTTTAACCCTCGTAATCAGGAGGGCTGTGATCATGAGTCTGATGTGCTGACGTAGGAAACACAGGACTTTTCCCAGGAGAGGTGTTCAGGAACCTGTCGTTGTCACCTTCTTTCTTTTCCTAAACTGAACCTACATAACTTTATGTTAAGTTTATAACATCATTTAATTTGGGAGATATAAAAGATTTTGTGTGAGGATATCATATGGTGAATTAAGTTGTTCAACATGATCATAAACTTTTTTTATTAAGTCAATAGAAATCTTCTGATTCTATACAGGCTGTCTATTTAAATGGAGTCTGGTGGGTTTGACAGTCGTGATTTTGGGTCCATTTCTGGTGAAACAAAAGGATCTTACTCTTCAACACAAAGCTCTGCCTCTGTAGCTCGTCTCTATGTGTAGTTAGACACTGACAGGAACAGACAAAAACACCTTTAGTGGACGTGAAGTGATGCAGGCTGCATTATCACACTGCAGACAATGCAGCCTGCGTCACACAGTGTTGGACACCTTGTGTGTGTGTGTGTGTGTGTGTGTGTGTGTGTGTGTTCATCATCAGTGTGTGTGTGTGTGTGTGTGTGTGTGTGTGTGTTCATCATCAGTGTGTGTGTGTGTGTGTGTGTGTGTGTCATGGCTCTACAAACAGGCAGGACTGTGTAAAAAGACCTTTCAATCCCTGATTTCTCAGTTTAGTAGCTTTGGGAATTATTTGGTTAAAACAACATGTGACAGGAGTGTGTGTGCAGAGACAGTGAACACTTTAATTAACAAATCTTTGGAGCCCGCTCAGACGAGCCGTTAGACAACACAAACACGTTATTGGCTCCATCTGATGAAACGCTTCACCCACAGCTTCCATAAAAACACTTTTACTGTGGACGTCAACAGCTGAGCTGAACTGTGGAGGGTCATCTGGAAGAGACTGATGGATTTTAAGGAGGAAGACGAGGATGTGTTGTACAGGTAGTGCCAAAGGAAAGGGCTGTCTGATGGGGAGGTAAAGTGGTGGAAATATTCTCAACATAGAGCACGTTTAAACTAACTCTGATTACTTTAGGTGTCTAAAGCACTATTCGGACGGGATTAGTTTTATATAGGGACGTGGGGTAATGTCACTTTACCACAGGACGTCAGTAATATTAATGGCCGATTCGCACGGGATAAGAAATATCAGTAAAACTACTACAAGTGGGAGGGGTAAATCCATTCACGCACCGCCGTGCCCTCCTGCCATCATGTGCGTATGATAGGACTGTCAAAAGCACCATGAAATTGAGTTTGAATATTTTTGAATTAATTTAGTAGAGTTCGAATAATATTAGAATTTATTAGTATTAGTAGTAGTATTAGTAGGCTATTAGTATTAGTATTTTTTTTATTTTTTTTTTTTTTACAAAATCCCCCCACAAAAAATAAGATGCTTATTGCTGACGCAATATGAACGTGACACTCGGATGAAAACACCCGTTCTGACCTCACTGAAGTTCCAGGTATGATCAACTTCTGCCTCGCTATCTGAGCAATGTTTGGATACTTCAGTGTGTAGTTTTCCACCACAAGAGTGGATCCTGGCCGGCTCGTAGTGGTGTCTCATTCTGGTAACGTTTCATCTCTTCTTCAAAAAGTGTAGGCAGGGAGGCAGCAGGTGCAACACTCTCCCTGTATGTTTCCCCGAACAGGTCACACATCGCGGACAGCGCAGTGGGTGGTGTTGGTGCAGCGGGCTCCTCCATTAGCGCCTCTCCCTCCATCGCTGCGTCCCTCTCTGGCCCGGCTCGTGCGCAAGCCATCTCCGCCCGAACGGGATTTGCCGTGATATACAACATTATTGATAGTATTAATTAATTATTAATGATATTTGAATGATCAAATTTAGGTTCGAACTTATAAAAAAATAAATATATTTGAATATATTTCTAACAACCCTAACACACATGTTTACTGCTGGTCTATTCGCACGGGATTAGTATTACCTGAGGTAATTGTCCTGGACCCTTTTACAGAAGGTAAAAGTCGCAGTAATCTTTACTGACATCGTGCGGTAATGATTACTGACATGGCACATTCGGACGGGACTAAAATCTTTGGTAATTATTACTTTACCCCACGTACCTATGTAAAACTAATCCTGTCCGAACAGGGCTTAACATAGTACATTTGCTGCGGCTCGCGTCCACAGCAGGACATCGCTGAGCTTCTGTGTCTGTACTTAAGTCTGCTTCTCCAAACTGTGGCTGTGCTGACTGATGTCTACTGTATGTAGCACACTGACCGTAGATAAATACCTCACACTAACCCACTTCAACAAATCTAAACTGTCACTTAAAGGGGACACCAGATGGGAACACTGTTAACAACAAATCTCGTACACTTGTTAAAGCTGCTGTCAGCCCTAGAGTGGTCTCCTCTGGTCTGAATCAGGGACTCATGTTGTTCCAAAGTTGTATAATTGTCTAGAGTTGGTTCGTGTTCTCACGGCAGCATTTATAAGAGGACCAGATCAAATGCCTTGTGTGAGAAAGCTGCTCTTGATTGGTCAGAATTTCCATGTGGGAAAAATCCAGGAAGTAAAGCAAACGTTGAAGAAGAGTACACTTGCAAGATAAATGTGACACTTTCTAATGTCACAATGGAGGGACAACTACGCAGGTTGATTTTAGCGCTGCTCATCGTGGACTATATTGCTGTCATTGTTCATTTTAGTCAAAGCATACAGTTTGAAAACGAGGCGCGGCTCCAACTAGAAAACAATGTTTTGATGCATTGGATGTGCTGAATGTGCATATTAAGGCAGTACAGGAGGAGGTGCACATTAATAATCCTCCAGGACTGTAACATGCTCATGTTTAACCCAAACAATGTGTCAAGTGACTGCAGTTGCTTCACATCCAGGTCGGAACACCTTCTCACCACAAACCAACCGCACTAGAGTTCCTTTGGAACCGGACCGAGACCACCTCTTCAAGAAGGTCTCAGTCCGGTTGTTTTGCTGTGTTAATGCCATTGCTGCGAATACATGAGTGTGTTTCTTGTAAAGATAATCCCATTCTTACATTTTTTTTTATCACTGTGTTTCTTGAGGTGATGTGCCACGAAAAAGCGGATTGTTCTTACCAATACATGAGTGTGTTTCTTATAAAGATAATACCATTCTTAATTTTTTTTTTATCACTGCATTTCCACCCGTGAGAGCACTACAAAAAGCAGTTGTATTTACCAGCAATATTGTTCATGTCCTGCTGGGATGGCGCCACGAAAACCAGTTTATTGCTGCATTTTCAGTCAGCACTGTGGCACCAAAAGCTAAAAAGGTAATTTCAGTCCAAATGTGATCTTTTCTAAACAATTACAAAATAGTTTTAGTACCTAAACCTGATCACACATTAACCACAGCTGGGACAGATGCTGAGTGTGTGTGTGTGTGTGTGTGTGTGTAAACATGAAGATGATGTAAAGTCCTGATGTCTCCCCTACATAATATTGTACACATTTAACAGATAGTTTGCAGAAATGTTTGACACCAACATTTATTCTGGTGACTGGGTCGGTTTTATGACGTGTTCTCTGGAGGAGCTTTTTCAAGTCTGACAAAATGATTCAATGAGCAGAAATCTTGGAGATGACAAATCTTTAACAGAAACTCTGGGATAATATTTGAAAGAAGTTGGCAGGATTTGAACTGCATCATGGGACATGTAGGATCGAGGGTTTTTGGAGTTGAAGCTCTCTAATCTGTGTTTCATCTGTTTCAACCTGTCCCTAATGATTCCTACAGATTTATGGAGGTTCAGCACTGAAACACTCGTGTCCCCTCAGAAACAAATGTCCTCCACACACTAACAAAAAGTTTCTTTGGACAGAGAAGAGTCGAACGTGTTGTAAAGGTCACGTCTCCACCAGGTATCACATCCTGCCTAATGAAGCCGACTCTCAGGTGAGTCACAGACGATGGAGGAAGTGTGAGCTCTGACAGCCATCGATAGGCAGTGTTGATTGGTGACACGTAGGAGCAGTGGTGTGTCATGAACCTGCGCCGCCATGACTCAGAGGTAAAGGTTCCAGCTCAACTACAGTCATGTTAACGGCTCAGTTCAATGTCACTGTTCACTGCACCAATGAAGAAGAAGATCACACTCCTCCACAGATGGCTGCTCCTCCTCTGCAGAAATTAAACTGCCTGAATGAGAAGTTTTTAACCAGAGTGATGAGGCGTCAGGGAGGAGCTGAGTACTGTCAGAGTCAAACTCTGAAACCAGCTCAGGGTGACCTGACCGCTGCCCTCTGCTGGTTATTAAAGAAATCACTGACGTCTCCAGACGCACATCTGCCGACACATGAGCCCCATCAGGTTATTACAATATATCAACATTGTTCATATATAAAAATGTTTATATATTTTTTCTATATCAGACACACGCTAATGCATCACATCACATGACATCACATCACTTCACATATTAACACGCTCCGCAGTCTGTTCCCATCACACCTCACTCTATTCAGCTGCAGCTGACAGATTAGAGTTATTGTTTGAAGTCCACGTACACGCTCATTAAAATCTGCAGTTCAGCCGGGGTGAAATAAATCAGTGGTTCTGCTTTTATAAATCATGTCATCTGCACTCCACTGATGATATCTGTTGGTGCTCACTGTGATGTGCTTCCCTCAGGCTGAACAGGATCAGGCTCAGTCAGCTCAGAGATCTGGATCAGGCTCAGTCAGCTCAGAGATTAGGATTGGACTCAGTCAGCTCAAAGATCAGGATCAGACTTGATCAGCTCAAAGATCAGGATCAGATTCAGTCAGATCAGAGATCAGGATCAGACTTGGTCAGCTCAGAGATCAGGATCAGGCTCAGTCAGCTCAGAGATCAGGATCAGACTTGGTCAGCTCAGAGATCAGGATCAGACTTGGTCGGATCAGAGATCAGGATCAGACTCAGTCAGCTCAGAGATCAGGACCAGACTCAGTCAGCTCAGAGACCAGGATCAGACTGCTGAAAACTGTTGAATGTTTTTGTGTTAAAGCAGCAGAACTGTCTCTGTGGCACGTCGAACTGAAACTTTATTGACCAAGTTGTCTCCATCCTGAGGAGGAGGGGCAGGGACCAATGCTATTTTAATTATTATTATTATTATTGTTGTTGGTGTATAATGTTGATTTGTTTATGTTTATGTTGTATTTTTATGGCTGCAGTTTGGGTGAAGAGTACGAGACAAATTTCCCAACGTAGTTCATTTTGAATCTTGGATCTTGAATCTTGAATTTTGAATCTTGTTGTGTGCATCTCATGGTAAATTTTTTGGTTCCACAGTATGATCAGTTGCACAAACTGAAGAAAATATTTGTTCACAAAAGAAAAGAGAAAAACACATGTTCATGTCACTTTATTCAGTGTACAGGTATCAGATGAAGTGCTCTGATGATGCTGGTGTCACTTTAGGTTTATTGACCTGGCCCCACTCTGAGACAAACAGTTTTCTTCCTGAATTCACCTGGGATGAGGAGCTGATATAGAAAGAGTCACCTGTCCTCTGACTGTTGTTCACACACTGAGTGTCAGAGCATCTCATGCATGTTACCTTCCTGTCTGTGTCGTCCTGATGTTCAGTGTTCACACACTGAGCATCAGAGAGTCTCATACATGTTACCTTCCTGTCTGTCTTGTCCTGATGTTCAGTGTTCACACACTAAGCGTCAAAGTGTCTCATACATGTTACCTTCCTGTCGGTATCGTCCTGATGTTCAGTGTTCACACACTGAGCGTCAGAGCGTCTCATACATGTTACCTTCCTGTCTGTGTCGTCCTGATGTTCAGAGTTCACACACTGAGCATCAGAGCGTTTCATACATGTTACCTTCCTGTCTGTGTTGTCTTGATGTTCAGTGTTCACACACTGAGCATCAGAGCATCTCATACATGTTACCTTCCTGTCTGTGTCGTCCTGATGTTCAGTGTTCACACACTGAGCATCAGAGAGTCTCATACATGTTACCTTCCTGTCTGTCTTGTCCTGATGTTCAGTGTTCACACACTAAGCGTCAGAGTGTCTCATACATGTTACCTTCCTGTCGGTATCGTCCTGATGTTCAGTGTTCACACACTCAGCGTCAGAGCGTCTCATACATGTTACCTTCCTGTCGGTATTGTCCTTATGTTCAAGTGTTCACACACTGAGTGTCAGAGCATCTCATACATGTTACCTTCCTGTCAGTGTCGTCCTGATGTTCAGTGTTCACACACTGAGCGTCAGAGCGTCTCATACATGTTATCTTCCTGTCTGTGTCGTCCTGATGTTCAGTGTTCACACACTGAGCGTCAGAGCGTGTCATACCTGTTACCTTCCTGTCTGTGTCGTCCTGATGTTCAGTGTTCACACACTGAGCGTCAGAGCATCTCATGCATGTTACCTTCCTGTCGGTATCGTCCTGATGTTCAGTGTTCACACACTCAGCGTCAAAGTGTCTCATACATGTTACCTTCCTGTCGGTATTGTCCTGATGTTCAGTGTTCACACACTGAGCGTCAGAGCGTCTCATACATGTTACCTTCCTGTCGGTATCGTCCTGATGTTCAGTGTTCACACACTGAGTGTCAGATTGTCTCATACATGTTACCTTCCTGTCTGTGTCGTCCTGATGTTCAGTGTTCACACACTGAGCATCAGAGCATCTCATACATGTTACCTTCCTGTCTGTGTCGTCCTGATGTTCAGTGTTCACACACTGAGCATCAGAGAGTCTCATACATGTTACCTTCCTGTCTGTCTTGTCCTGATGTTCAGTGTTCACACACTAAGCGTCAGAGTGTCTCATACATGTTACCTTCCTGTCGGTATCGTCCTGATGTTCAGTGTTCACACACTCAGCGTCAGAGCGTCTCATACATGTTACCTTCCTGTCGGTATCGTCCTTATGTTCAAGTGTTCACACACTGAGTGTCAGAGCATCTCATACATGTTACCTTCCTGTCTGTGTCGTCCTGATGTTCAGTGTTCACACACTGAGCGTCAGAGAGTCTCATACATGTTATCTTCCTGTCTGTGTCGTCCTGATGTTCAGTGTTCACACACTGAGCGTCAGAGCGTGTCATACCTGTTACCTTCCTGTCTGTGTCGTCCTGATGTTCAGTGTTCACACACTGAGCGTCAGAGCATCTCATGCATGTTACCTTCCTGTCTGTGTCGTCCTGATGTTCAGTGTTCACACACTGAGCATCAGAGCATCTCATACATGTTACCTTCCTGTCTGTCTTGTCCTAATGTTCAGTGTTCACATACTAAGCGTCAGAGTGTCTCATACATGTTACCTTCCTGTCGGTATCGTTCTGATGTTCAGTGTTCACACACTCAGCGTCAAAGTGTCTCATACATGTTACCTTCCTGTCGGTATCGTCCTGATGTTCAGTGTTCACACACTGAGCGTCAGAGCGTGTCATACCTGTTACCTTCCTGTCTGTGTCGTCCTGATGTTCAGTGTTCACACACTGAGCGTCAGAGCATCTCATACATGTTACCTTCCTGTCTGTGTCGTCCTGATGTTCAGTGTTCACACACTGAGCATCAGAGCATCTCATACATGTTACCTTCCTGTCTGTCTTGTCCTAATGTTCAGTGTTCACATACTAAGCGTCAGAGTGTCTCATACATGTTACCTTCCTGTCGGTATCGTCCTGATGTTCAGTGTTCACACACTCAGCGTCAAAGTGTCTCATACATGTTACCTTCCTGTCGGTATCGTCCTGATGTTCAGTGTTCACACACTGAGCATCAGAGCATCTCATACATGTTACCTTCCTGTCTGTGTCGTCCTGATGTTCAGTGTTCACACACTGAGCATCAGAGAGTCTCATACATGTTACCTTCCTGTCTGTCTTGTCCTGATGTTCAGTGTTCACACACTAAGCGTCAGAGTGTCTCATACATGTTACCTTCCTGTCGGTATCGTCCTGATGTTCAGTGTTCACACACTCAGTGTCAGAGCGTCTCATACATGTTACCTTCCTGTCGGTATCGTCCTTATGTTCAAGTGTTCACACACTGAGTGTCAGAGCATCTCATACATGTTACCTTCCTGTCTGTGTCGTCCTGATGTTCAGTGTTCACACACTGAGCGTCAGAGAGTCTCATACATGTTATCTTCCTGTCTGTGTCGTCCTGATGTTCAGTGTTCACACACTGAGCGTCAGAGCGTGTCATACCTGTTACCTTCCTGTCTGTGTCGTCCTGATGTTCAGTGTTCACACACTGAGCGTCAGAGCATCTCATGCATGTTACCTTCCTGTCTGTGTCGTCCTGATGTTCAGTGTTCACACACTGAGCATCAGAGCATCTCATACATGTTACCTTCCTGTCTGTCTTGTCCTAATGTTCAGTGTTCACATACTAAGCGTCAGAGTGTCTCATACATGTTACCTTCCTGTCGGTATCGTTCTGATGTTCAGTGTTCACACACTCAGCGTCAAAGTGTCTCATACATGTTACCTTCCTGTCGGTATCGTCCTGATGTTCAGTGTTCACACACTGAGCGTCAGAGCGTGTCATACCTGTTACCTTCCTGTCTGTGTCGTCCTGATGTTCAGTGTTCACACACTGAGCGTCAGAGCATCTCATACATGTTACCTTCCTGTCTGTGTCGTCCTGATGTTCAGTGTTCACACACTGAGCATCAGAGCATCTCATACATGTTACCTTCCTGTCTGTCTTGTCCTAATGTTCAGTGTTCACATACTAAGCGTCAGAGTGTCTCATACATGTTACCTTCCTGTCGGTATCGTCCTGATGTTCAGTGTTCACACACTCAGCGTCAAAGTGTCTCATACATGTTACCTTCCTGTCGGTATCGTCCTGATGTTCAGTGTTCACACACTGAGCATCAGAGCATCTCATACATGTTACCTTCCTGTCTGTGTCGTCCTGATGTTCAGTGTTCACACACTGAGCATCAGAGAGTCTCATACATGTTACCTTCCTGTCTGTCTTGTCCTGATGTTCAGTGTTCACACACTAAGCGTCAGAGTGTCTCATACATGTTACCTTCCTGTCGGTATCGTCCTGATGTTCAGTGTTCACACACTCAGTGTCAGAGCGTCTCATACATGTTACCTTCCTGTCGGTATCGTCC
Source organism: Epinephelus lanceolatus (assembly GCF_041903045.1). NCBI lineage: Eukaryota > Metazoa > Chordata > Actinopteri > Perciformes > Serranidae > Epinephelus > Epinephelus lanceolatus. Next base: position 45,099,390 of record NC_135747.1, read on the forward strand.
TTATGTTCAAGTGTTCACACACTGAGTGTCAGAGCATCTCATACATGTTACCTTCCTGTCTGTGTCGTCCTGATGTTCAGTGTTCACACACTGAGCGTCAGAGAGTCTCATACATGTTATCTTCCTGTCTGTGTCGTCCTGATGTTCAGTGTTCACACACTGAGCGTCAGAGCGTGTCATACCTGTTACCTTCCTGTCTGTGTCGTCCTGATGTTCAGTGTTCACACACTGAGCGTCAGAGCATCTCATGCATGTTACCTTCCTGTCTGTGTCGTCCTGATGTTCAGTGTTCACACACTGAGCATCAGAGCATCTCATACATGTTACCTTCCTGTCTGTCTTGTCCTAATGTTCAGTGTTCACATACTAAGCGTCAGAGTGTCTCATACATGTTACCTTCCTGTCGGTATCGTTCTGATGTTCAGTGTTCACACACTCAGCGTCAAAGTGTCTCATACATGTTACCTTCCTGTCGGTATCGTCCTGATGTTCAGTGTTCACACACTGAGCGTCAGAGCGTGTCATACCTGTTACCTTCCTGTCTGTCTTGTCCTAATGTTCAGTGTTCACATACTAAGCGTCAGAGTGTCTCATACATGTTACCTTCCTGTCGGTATCGTCCTGATGTTCAGTGTTCACACACTCAGCGTCAAAGTGTCTCATACATGTTACCTTCCTGTCGGTATCGTCCTGATGTTCAGTGTTCACACACTGAGCGTCAGAGCGTCTCATACATGTTACCTTCCTGTCGGTATCGTCCTGATGTTCAGTGTTCACACACTGAGCGTCAGAGTGCCTCATACACTGTACCTTATTGTCTGTGTCATCCTGATGTTCAGTGTTCACACACTGAGTGTCAGATTGTCTCATACATGTTACCTTCCTGTCTGTGTCGTCCTGATGTTCAGTGTTCACACACTGAGCATCAGAGTGTCTCATACATGTTACCTTCCTGTCTGTGTTGTCCTAATGTTCAGTGTTCACACACTGAGCGTCAGAGCATCTCATACACTGTACCTTCCTATCTGTGTCGTCCTGATGTTCAGTTTTCACACAATGAGCGTCAGAGCGTCTCATACATGTTACCTTCCTGTCTGTGTCGTCCTGATGTTCACAGTGTTCACACACTGAGCGTCAGAGTGTCTCATACATGTTACCTCCCTGTCTGTGTCGTCCTGATGTTCACAGTGTTCACACAGTGACTCATGATTCAACACAACAGAAGTCTTTTTCTTAATGGCCTCATTAGTGACAACACTTTCCCAGAATCAGGCCCCGCCCCTCAGCACCGCGCTGTGAGTCTGATAAGGATCCATTTATCAGCCACGCCCGTCGATCAATAACAGACTCCAGGAGCTACCATCAAACTTGAGGAGGTTTTATTGGCAGCTGGACACAACCATCCACCACTGACCCAACACCAGGACCTGAACATTCAGGGACACTTTAAACATTTATTATTCTGTCTGTGGACGAATTATCTGAATGAAGAACTGATCCTGACTGCAGCTGAGTGTACATTAGATATCAGACAGGACCGACCTCACACAGGGGAAATAAAGAATATGAACAGGGAACATGTGTCAATGTAAACTTTAACATTATAAAACATGCAGACAGATCATTTTAACAGGAAGTGGTTGGAATAACTGTGATAACTATTTAGAAGAAAAATAAAAGCTGAGTTATTGGTACAGAGATGTTCATTTGCTCACTGGATTTTAAAATGCCTTTAAAAATACTGATGTGTTAAAAACACTTAAAAGACTGAAGAAAGCTGGAAATGTATTCATTTAGACAAATAAATAAATTCTGTGTCTCACAGGCAGAGAGTTTAATCGATGCTTCAATAAAGAGGGGATGAACATATGAAGCAGACCTGACTCCACCAGCTGTGTGTCTAAGGCAGAGTCCTGACTGCCATCTGCTGGTTCACTCAGCTGCTGACATGATACAATACAGTGAACAGATGAATCCTCCACACTGTTCCTTTATTCATTTACTTATCTATTTAGGGCGACGACAAAGTTGTCTGTAGGACCCTATTGTAATCGCGCTGTTTATTATTATTAGGGCCTAAGCGATGACGAAGTCGTCCGTAGGACCCTATTGTAATTGCGCTGTTTATTATTAGGGCCCGAGCAGGAGACCTGCGAGGTCCCTATTGTTTTTCTCCCGATTATTTATATATATATATTTTTTTGTTTTGTTTTGTTTTTTTTCTTCCGCCCATATGATCGCATTTTTCACTGCCTGAACATACCCCAAAACTCACCAAACTTGGAATTTAAGTCACACCTGGCGAAAAATTTTATAATCTATTGTCGTCCTGAATTTCCACCACTAGGTGGCACTATTATTAAGGAAAGTGCGTTTTGGCTCATAACTCCCATATACTTTGTCGCACATTCAAAAACCTTATATCCATGCGTTCAGTCAATTGTGCTGATTCTCTTGATATAGGCCACGCCCATTTCCGCCTGCCGTTTTTTTTTTTTGCAAATTCGCAAAATGTCGCAAACTTTTTCGAACTCCTCCTAGGGAATTTCACTGATTTGCACGAAACTTTTCACACAGCATCTGTGGACCCTCCTGACAAAAAGTTATTAGAAGAATTTTGATATTCCAAAGAATACTCAAGTTATTAAATAACAACTTCCTGCAGATTTAGTTCTAAACAGGAAGTGTTGCATATCTCCACATTGGTGTATCCGAATGACATGAAACTCAATTTACTACTTCCCCATGAGCCCCTGAGGCTCTGTGCAAAGTTTCGGGTTATGACCACCAGGTGGCGCACTTTAAATTGAAGTATTTTATATCTCAACATCAGTTGGGCGAATTAAAATGAAACTTGGCATAATTATTGTCAATGCCCTCCTGAGGATATCCGACGAAGGACTTACCGATCCGCCACTAGGTGGCGTTCTGGTGGCCGTCTAATTTAATATTTGGCACTGTGCCAACACCATAACACTCATGGAAATAAAATTGATAGGGGTGGTAAAGACTGGCCCCTGTAACTCACACACCAAAAATGACCAACAGGTGGCGCTATTTTCAATGCAAAAGCGTTTTCGGCTAATAGCTCCCACATAATATGTCGCACATTGTTAAACCTTCTATTTATGTGTTCTCTGAATTCAACTGAATTGTGTGGTGTAAGCCACGCCCACTTTCGCAGTAACTTTCCATTCGCTAAATCGCGACAAATGAAAAACGTACTTTTTCAAACTCCTCCTAGGCGATTTGACCGATTTTCACCAAACTTTGCATGTAGCATCTGTGGATGCTCCTGACAAAAAGTTATTAAAAGAATTTTAATCGTCCAAAAAACGCCCAAAATATAAAACAACAAATTCCTGCACATTGTTTTCAAAACAGACAGTCTTTCATATCTTGACCAAATACAGTCCGATTACCACAACACTTTTGCTAATTGTGTTCCATGGCCCGATGAGGGATTGTGCAAAATTCAGTGCAAATCGGCCAATAGGTGGCGCTCTGGTGGCAGTCTAATTAGTGTGAACGAAAGTAAATTGGAAAATCTTCAAATCCTCTTCAAAACTCATCGACTTTCAACCTCTTCTTGTCCCTCATACTTTGAGCTAGAGACACCATGTCAACTTTTGAAGAGTCAGAAGACCTTGAACTATTGGGCATGTATTCAGCTTCTACTTTTTGGAAAAATACATACGTGGGTTGGGTGCCTACCTGTATACTGGAAATGTAAGTAAGAGATAACGTTTATTTTTTTATTTATTACAGCTGACAAGACTTCTAGGTGCACGGCCCCCGACGGCAGTATGCCCCGATGCACGTGGACTGCGAGGGCCCATTCATCACTGCTTGCAGCTTTAATTAGGGCCCGAGCAACGACAAAGTCGTCCGAGGACCCTATTGAAATCGTGCTGTTTATTATTATTATTATTGTTCTTGCGATATTTCGTGCCCCAATTTTGCCCCTTTCCCAAATTTGAAAATGCTTCTAACTTTCCACATTCGTCCTGCCACATCTGAAATTCGATATTTTTGGGCGGTTGCACATGGTCGGCGAGAAATGCCGAAATAGCGCCCCCTACAAATTTTCAAAATACCCTCCCCATTGGGGTTAGTTTGTCGTAGGCAAACGAAATTTGGTACACACATGTATCATACCCAGACGCACAAAAAAGTCTCTTGACGGCATGGTAAAATCCCAGCAGGAAGTCGGCCATTTTGTTTTGAATTTTTTCGTTACAGCGATTTCCACAACTTAAATTTGAACAAACTTGTCCTAGGGATTTCAACTTCAAATTGGCTACAGATCATCCTGAGAACATGCTGATCAAAAGTTATTAAAAGTTTTTCTCTATGTCAAGGGGCGTGGCCGCTAGGGCGTGACAAATTTTGGCGACTTTTCATTTTCTTGCCATCGAATTTCGAACGGCTCTCCCGCCCACATACTTGATCTCAGCAGCTTCAAACTTGCTGGACATGATGATGGCTCCGCCCTGAACGGCCAGATATATTAATATCCCATCTAACTCATAGCGCCACCCGGTGGTAACAGGAAGTGACCAGTTTTTACTTTAACATGTACTGATGCCACAAACTTGACCGCATCAACTTCATTCCACTTCTAATGCATGCAGAACAAGTTGGTGAAGCTACCTTATGAATGCTGTGAAGCTACGTCTAATGGTGTCCATGTGGCGGCGTGGCGACTATCGATCCCTCACCACTAAATACGTTTGGCTTTTTGATGGCTTCAACGACTTCATCTCCTCATGAAAATTGATACACAGGTCAAGAATGGCGAGCTCTTGCATCCGATAGGGGCCCCGCCCATGGGGGGGACAAAATGCCTCTATAGAGCCCCCTTGAAATTTTCAAAAACCCCTCCCCTTAGTGTTTTTTTTGGAGTTGGAACATGAAAATTGGTACACATGTGTATGTTGTCCAGACGCACATAAAAGTCTCTGGCACCAATGGTCTACTCCAAACAGGAAGTCGGCCATTTTGATTTTGACTTGTCATTTTGGCGTGATTTCCACATGTTGTATTTTAACGAACTAGTCCTAGGGATTTCATCCAATCGACTTCAAATTTTGTACAGATCATCCAGAGACCATGCTGATCAAAAGTTATTAAAAGTTTTTCTCTATGTCAAGGGGCGTGGCTGCTAGGGCGTGACAAACTTTGGCGACTTTTCGTTTTCTCACCATCGAATTTCGAACGGACCTCACGCCCACATACTTGATCTCAGCAGCTTCAAACTTGCTGGACATGATGATGGCTCCGCCCTGAACGGCCAGATATATTAATATCCCATCTAACTCATAGCGCCACCCGGTGGTAACAGGAAGTGACCAGTTTTTACTTTAACATGTACTGATGACACAAACTTGACCGCATCAACTTCATTCCACTTCTCATGCATGCAGAACAAGTTGGTGAAGCTACCTTATAAACGCTGTGAAGCTACGTCTAATGGTGTCCATGTGGCGGCGTGGCGACTATCGATCCCTCACCACTAAATACGTTTGGCTTTTTGATGGCTTCAACGACCTCATCTCCTCATGAAAATTGATACACAGGTCAAGAATGGCGAGCTCTTACATCTGATAGGGGCGTCGCCCATGGGGGGGACAAAATGCCTCTATAGAGCCCCCTTGAAATTTTCAAAAACCCCTCCCCTTAGTGTTTTTTTTGGAGTTGGAACATGAAAATTGGTACACATGTGTATGTTGTCCAGACGCACATAAAAGTCTCTGGCACCAATGGTCTACTCCAAACAGGAAGTCGGCCATTTTGATTTTGACTTGTCATTTTGGCGTGATTTCCACATGTTGTATTTTAACGAACTAGTCCTAGGGATTTCATCCAATCGACTTCAAATTTTGTACAGATCATCCAGAGACCATGCTGATCAAAAGTTATTAAAAGTTTTTCTCTATGTCAAGGGGCGTGGCTGCTAGGGCGTGACAAACTTTGGCGACTTTTCGTTTTCTCACCATCGAATTTCGAACGGACCTCACGCCCACATACTTGATCTCAGCAGCTTCAAACTTGCTGGACATGATGATGGCTCCGCCCTGAACGGCCAGATATATTAATATCCCATCTAACTCATAGCGCCACCCGGTGGTAACAGGAAGTGACCAGTTTTTACTTTAACATGTACTGATGACACAAACTTGACCGCATCAACTTCATTCCACTTCTCATGCATGCAGAACAAGTTGGTGAAGCTACCTTATAAACGCTGTGAAGCTACGTCTAATGGTGTCCATGTGGCGGCGTGGCGACTATCGATCCCTCACCACTAAATACGTTTGGCTTTTTGATGGCTTCAACGACCTCATCTCCTCATGAAAATTGATACACAGGTCAAGAATGGCGAGCTCTTACATCCGATAGGGGCCCCGCCCATGGGGGGGACAAAATGCCTCTATAGAGCCCCCTTGAAATTTTCAAAAACCCCTCCCCTTAGTGTTTTTTTTGGAGTTGGAACATGAAAATTGGTACACATGTGTATGTTGTCCAGACGCACATAAAAGTCTCTGGCACCAATGGTCTACTCCAAACAGGAAGTCGGCCATTTTGATTTTGACTTGTCATTTTGGCGTGATTTCCACATGTTGTATTTTAACGAACTAGTCCTAGGGATTTCATCCAATCGACTTCAAATTTTGTACAGATCATCCAGAGACCATGCTGATCAAAAGTTATTAAAAGTTTTTCTCTATGTCAAGGGGCGTGGCTGCTAGGGCGTGACAAACTTTGGCGACTTTTCGTTTTCTCACCATCGAATTTCGAACGGACCTCACGCCCACATACTTGATCTCAGCAGCTTCAAACTTGCTGGACATGATGATGGCTCCGCCCTGAACGGCCAGATATATTAATATCCCATCTAACTCATAGCGCCACCCGGTGGTAACAGGAAGTGACCAGTTTTTACTTTAACATGTACTGATGACACAAACTTGACCGCATCAACTTCATTCCACTTCTCATGCATGCAGAACAAGTTGGTGAAGCTACCTTATAAACGCTGTGAAGCTACGTCTAATGGTGTCCATGTGGCGGCGTGGCGACTATCGATCCCTCACCACTAAATACGTTTGGCTTTTTGATGGCTTCAACGACTTCATATCCTCATGAAAATTGATACACAGGTCAAGAATGGCGAGCTCTTGCATCCGATAGGGGCGTCGCCCATGGGGGGGACAAAATGCGTCTATAGCGCCCCCTTGAAATTTTCAAAAACCCCTCCCCATAGGGGTTTTTTTGGAGTAGGAAGATGAAAATTGGTACACATGCGTATGTTGCCCAGATGCACAAAAAAGTCTCTGCCACCAATGGTCTACTCCAGACAGGAAGTCAGCCATTTTGATTTAAACTTTTCGTTTTGGTGGCGATTTTGTGATTTCGACACCTTGTATTTTGATGAACTCCTCCTACAGATTTTGTCCAATCAACTTCAGATTTGGTACAGATCACCCTGAGACCATGCTGATCAAAAATTATTAAAAGCTTTTCTCTATGTCAAGCGGCGTGGCCGCTATGGCACCGCCCTCGCCATCAAATACGTTTGGCTTTTTGATGGCTTCAGCGACTTCATCTCCTCATGAAAACTGATACATAGGTCAAGAATGGCGAGCTCTTGCATCTGATAGGGGCGTCGCCCATGGAGGGAACAAAATGCCTCTATGGCGCCCCCTTGAAATTTTAAAAAACCCCTCCCCATAGGGTTTTTTTTTGGAGTTGGTACATGAAAATTGGTACACATGTGTATGTTGTCAAGACACACATAAAAGTATCTGGCACCAATGGTCTACTCCAAACAGGAAGTCGGCCATTTTGATTTTGACTTGTCATTTTGGCGTGATTTTCACATGTTGTATTTTAACGAACTAGTCCTAGGGATTTCATCCAATCAACTTCAAATTTCTTACAGATCATCAAAACTTATTAAAAGATTTTCTCTATGTGAAGGGGCGTGGCCTCCATGGCACCACCATATTTGATGCATCGCCATGCATATTCAAGCAGCTCTCTTTCCCACATACTTCATCCAAACTGCTTAAAAATTTCTGTACATGATAAGAGCCCCGCCCTCAATGCCTCTATATGCTCGTAGGCAATCTTGCTCATGCTGCCCCCTTGTGGAAACAGGAAATGCCCTATTATACATTGACATTGTGATCTGATTTGCTCTAAACTTCACATGGGTGATGACGGTCCACCCCTGAACGCACCTGCCCGCATCTGGTTATGCTTGTAGCACCACCTGGTGGATGAACGAAACATTGCGTTTTTCGCTCCTGCCAAGGTTTTTCTCCCTTCCCGCTCTGCGCCACAGCCCCCGCATGCCTCAGGCCCCCGCGGTTGCATGAGGGAGTGAGGGCCCGATCACAGCTGCTTGCAGCTTTATTATTATTATTATTATTATTATTGATTATTGATTATTATTGACACAGTGAACAGATGAATCCTCCACACTGTCCCTGTAGTTACTATTATCAAACAGAACCTGACATCTCCGTCCCACCTGTAACAACAGACAACACAATGTTCCTTCTGTTAACATCTGTCTGTCAGAAACTTGTTCCACGTGGAGACAGTTTAACACAGTGTTTCTCTCAGCTCTGTAATCTGTGATGAGCATGGCAACCCTTCATGTCCTGTTTATGGAGAACAGCCTGAAGTGTTCACATGTATGTATGATTGTTCATAATGGTTTGTACAAATGGTTTGGACATTCATTCTGTATTTGGTGTTGAACACTCTGACTATCAGAGCATTTTTACCTTTGTTCTTTTTGGTTTTCTCTTCTTCTTCATCTCCAAGGGTGGAGGTAGGGATGATGGTGCCCTGTGGTTGTCTTGTTTGTGTAAAAATCCGAAAACCTATAAATAAAATAATATAGCTCTGGAGTTCAGTTTCATGGAAATAAAAGACCTTAATTCCAAAATTTGGAAAGGAAGTTACAGTGAAGTTTAGATTAGGGTAAGGGACGGGGCAGTTAGCTGTGATGGTTAAGGTTAGGGACTGTTCTTTATTTTTTAGAGGAGGGGTGTGCCTGAGAGTGTCACCATTAAAATGACTGCAGTTATAAACAATAAAGGCACCACAGTGGTGCAGTGATTGGTACTGTTGCCTCACAGCAAGATTCAAACCCTGGCATGGAGGAGCCCTTCTATATGGAGTTTGCATGTTCTCCCTGTGTCAGCGTGGGTTTCCTCCAGGTGTTCTGACGTGTTCTCCCCGTGTCAGCGTGGGTTTCCTCCAGGTGCTCCAGCTTCCTCCCACAGTCCAAAGACATGCAGGTTAATTGGTGACTCTAAATTGTCCGTAGGTGTGAATGTGAGTGTGAATGGTTGTCTGTCTCTATGTGTCAGTCCTGTGATAGTCTGGTGACCTGTCCAGGGTGAACCCTGCCTCTCGCCCGATGTCAGCTGGGATAGGCTCCAGCCCCCACAAACCTGACAGGGTAAGTGGTGATGGAAAATGAATGAATAAATGTCAACAAAAGGAAACAGGAATATCAGACTGCAGATTTAAGTTTCCTTCTTCAAATTGTTGGAGGATGAAGTCAAACGCAAAACTGTATTTTTATCACCTTGCCTTTTGTGGAGGAGATGGAGGTGTGTGTGTGAGTGTGTGTGTGTGTGTGTGTGTGTGTGTGTGTGTACATTGGAGAGGGGTTAAAGCAACTGGCATGGTCACCTTGGTAACCACAGCATCCCCCCCTCAGTGCTGCATGTGTGAGAGCAGCAGGAGGAGCGTTCACGTGTCGCTGCTAACTGCTCTCATTGTTCACTCCCACTGACTCCACACACACACACACACACACACACACACACACACACACACACACACACACTGGAGCTGGAGAGCAGGTATTGCTGTAGGTGTGTGTGTGTGTGTTGTACTGGATCCACGTGCTGGTGATGGGGGACGCTGTGCTCTGACAGAGATGAACGATCTGTTCCTGCTGTTTGATATCAATGAAGGAGAAGAAGACTTGATGTGTCAGTGAGAACCGACCAATCACAGCCCTGCAGCTGGACTCATCCACTCTGTGACGACCACAGAGAGACGTCTGTAAGTGTGTGTGTGGACGTTACTCAGAGCTGCAGCATAGTGTCAATCATCTCATTAACTGAGTTCAACCTCAGAGCAGAGACACAGAATTGTCCCACCTCAGAGTCGGGAACAGAGATACTTACAGCCCCAAAACCAGGTCAGTGTAAAACATGAGCTGGACAGATGTGATCATAGGTACAACAGGTGTGATGTTTTAGTTACATATTATGTGAATCTCAATTTCTGCGCCCGTCCCTCACACCTCACAGTACCAACATTCTTGTTCCCACCTCAGTTACATCCCATACTGATCACTGGCTTCCTCTTGGTCTCCCTCTCAAGTCTATTCACAAACTTCAACTGGTCCAGAAATCTGTCGCTGACATCATCACCAGAACCCCCTCCACCAATTACATCACTCCTGTCCCCCAGCAGCTTCACTGACCTCCTGTTAAACACCGCGTCGACTTTAAGGCCCTCATCATCATCATCATCATCGCTCCTCTGTACCTCTCCCATTGTTCAGGTCTGCCTCTTCCATCCACCTCACTGTCCCACCAGCCCACCTGACCACCATGAGGTCTAGAGCCTTCAGCTGCTCCGCCCCCCTCGCCTCTGGGACTCCTCCCACTGGACATCCATAACATCGACTTTCAAATCCCGCCTCAAAACTCACCTCAAAATCAGTCTGACTCCGTCCGTCTCACACATCTGCTATTTACACTGAATGTTATTCACTGTAAACTTGTTCTGCTGAATATTTATTTGTTGTCATGTTATCTAGATTGATTTTATCTCGTTGACTTTATTAATCTGTAATCTTCTCTGTCTTTGCCTGCAAGGTGACATGGAGTTTCTGAAAGGTGCCTACAAATAAAATATATAATTAAAATGTATTGTTATTGTTTTTCAGATTTGTGGACATTTACAGCCGCTGCTCTACCTCTTACCTCTTTGAGTTAGCTGCTAACCACTAACAGCTGCTGTTTAAATCTCTGGCAGTTCGGTGGCCAACATTATACATAATAAAACATCGTGTCTGTCTGGCTCATGTATTACACTGACCTTATTTCAGGGCTGTTACAACCTCTGTTCCTGGTTTAGAGGTGAAACAACTTTGTCCTCCTTTCAAAGATCGGACCTTATACACAGAACCATGAGGCAGCGCGACAGTGTAATGTTCCTGTTTTGAACAAAGCAGCTTTTCCTTTCAGTGTCCCTTCTATCTGTGCTTTGTGTGTTGTGTGTCAGTGAACAGCTCAGGGAACAATGACGCATTGAAAACTCAGGATAAAGAATCTTCTTCCTCAGAGGTGACCGTCAGTCTTGGCAGCAGAGCAAGCGCTCACGTGTTAGAGAACAACCCTGACAACAAGTGCAACAAGTCCTCTACTTCTTCCTTCCTCCCTCCGCCCCTCCCCCCTCTGTTTACTTCAAAACATCAGAGTCAATAAAGCAGCACTTCATCATAATTTTACGTCTCCTTCATGTCCTGCAGCAATTTACTTTAACGGACGTGAAAAGATGAGCGTCACACATTCTGTGCTCGTCTGTGAGGAGCAACTCTCCTCATGTTTCATGTCCACGTTTACTCTCAGTCAGACCACACAGGTCGTTACTTTACTCTGTCAGACCACACAGGTCATTACTTTACTCTCAGTCAGACCACACAGGTCATTACTTTACTCTGTCAGACCACACAGGTCGTTACTTTACTCTGTCAGACCACACAGGTCATTACTTTACTCTCTGTCAGACCACACAGGTCATTACTTTACTCTGTCAGACCACACAGGTCATTACTTTACTCTCAGTCAGACCACACAGGTCATTACTTTACTCTCAGTCAGACCACACAGGTCATTACTTTACTCTGTCAGACCACACAGGTCGTTACTTTACTCTGTCAGACCACACAGGTCATTACTTTACTCTCAGTCAGACCACACAGGTCATTACTTTACTCTCAGTCAGACCACACAGGTCATTACTTTACTCTGTCAGACCACACAGGTCATTACTTTACTCTCAGTCAGACCACACAGGTCATTACTTTACTCTGTCAGACCACACAGGTCATTACTTTACTCTGTCAGACCACACAGGTCATTACTTTACTCTCTGTCAGACCACACAGGTCATTACTTTACTCTGTCAGACCACACAGGTCATTACTTTACTCTCAGTCAGACCACACAGGTCATTACTTTACTCTGTCAGACCACACAGGTCATTACTTTACTCTGTCAGACCACACAGGTCATTACTTTACTCTCAGTCAGACCACACAGGTCATTACTTTACTCTGTCAGACCACACAGGTCATTACTTTACTCTCAGTCAGACCACACAGGTCATTACTTTACTCTCTGTCAGACCACACAGGTCATTACTTTACTCTCAGTCAGACCACACAGGTCATTACTTTACTCTCTGTCAGACCACACAGGTCATTACTTTACTCTCAGTCAGACCACACAGGTCATTACTTTACTCTGTCAGACCACACAGGTCATTACTTTACTCTCTGTCAGACCACACAGGTCATTACTTTACTCTCAGTCAGACCACACAGGTCATTACTTTACTCTGTCAGACCACACAGGTCATTACTTTACTCTCAGTCAGACCACACAGGTCATTACTTTACTCTCTGTCAGACCACACAGGTCATTACTTTACTCTCTGTCAGACCACACAGGTCATTACTTTACTCTGTCAGACCACACAGGTCATTACTTTACTCTCTGTCAGACCACACAGGTCATTACTTTACTCTCAGTCAGACCACACAGGTCGTTACTTTACTCTGTCAGACCACACAGGTCATTACTTTACTCTCTGTCAGACCACACAGGTCATTACTTTACTCTGTCAGACCACACAGGTCATTACTTTACTCTCTGTCAGACCACACAGGTCATTACTTTACTCTCAGTCAGACCACAGAGGTCATTACTTTACTCTCTGTCAGACCACACAGGTCATTACTTTACTCTGTCAGACCACACAGGTCGTTACTTTACTCTGTCAGACCACACAGGTCATTACTTTACTCTGTCAGACCACACAGGTCATTACTTTACTCTCTGTCAGACCACACAGGTCATTACTTTACTCTCTGTCAGACCACACAGGTCGTTACTTTACTCTCTGTCAGACCACACAGGTCATTACTTTACTCTCTGTCAGACCACACAGGTCGTTACTTTACTCTCTGTCAGACCACACAGGTCATTACTTTACTCTGTCAGACCACACAGGTCGTTACTTTACTCTCTGTCAGACCACACAGGTCGTTACTTTACTCTCTGTCAGACCACACAGGTCGTTACTTTACTCTCTGTCAGACCACACAGGTCGTTACTTTACTCTCTGTCAGACCACACAGGTCATTACTTTACTCTCTGTCAGACCACACAGGTCATTACTTTACTCTCTGTCAGACCACACAGGTCATTACTTTACTCTGTCAGACCACACAGGTCATTACTTTACTCTGTCAGACCACACAGGTCATTACTTTACTCTCAGTCAGACCACACAGGTCATTACTTTACTCTGTCAGACCACACAGGTCATTACTTTACTCTGTCAGACCACACAGGTCATTACTTTACTCTCAGTCAGACCACACAGGTCATTACTTTACTCTGTCAGACCACACAGGTCATTACTTTACTCTGTCAGACCACACAGGTCATTACTTTACTCTCTGTCAGACCACACAGGTCATTACTTTACTCTGTCAGACCACACAGGTCATTACTTTACTCTGTCAGACCACACAGGTCATTACTTTACTCTCTGTCAGACCACACAGGTCATTACTTTACTCTCTGTCAGACCACACAGGTCATTACTTTACTCTCTGTCAGACCACACAGGTCATTACTTTACTCTCTGTCAGACCACACAGGTCATTACTTTACTCTGTCAGACCACACAGGTCATTACTTTACTCTGTCAGACCACACAGGTCATTACTTTACTCTCTGTCAGACCACACAGGTCATTACTTTACTCTCTGTCAGACCACACAGGTCATTACTTTACTCTGTCAGACCACACAGGTCATTACTTTACTCTGTCAGACCACACAGGTCATTACTTTACTCTCTGTCAGACCACACAGGTCATTACTTTACTCTGTCAGACCACACAGGTCGTTACTTTACTCTCTGTCAGACCACACAGGTCGTTACTTTACTCTCTGTCAGACCACACAGGTCGTTACTTTACTCTCTGTCAGACCACACAGGTCATTACTTTACTCTGTCAGACCACACAGGTCATTACTTTACTCTCTGTCAGACCACACAGGTCATTACTTTACTCTGTCAGACCACACAGGTCATTACTTTACTCTGTCAGACCACACAGGTCATTACTTTACTCTCTGTCAGACCACACAGGTCATTACTTTACTCTGTCAGACCACACAGGTCATTACTTTACTCTGTCAGACCACACAGGTCATTACTTTACTCTCTGTCAGACCACACAGGTCATTACTTTACTCTCTGTCAGACCACACAGGTCATTACTTTACTCTCTGTCAGACCACACAGGTCATTACTTTACTCTCTGTCAGACCACACAGGTCATTACTTTACTCTCTGTCAGACCACACAGGTCATTACTTTACTCTGTCAGACCACACAGGTCATTACTTTACTCTCTGTCAGACCACACAGGTCATTACTTTACTCTCAGTCAGACCACACAGGTCGTTACTTTACTCTGTCAGACCACACAGGTCATTACTTTACTCTCTGTCAGACCACACAGGTCATTACTTTACTCTCTGTCAGACCACACAGGTCATTACTTTACTCTGTCAGACCACACAGGTCGTTACTTTACTCTGTCAGACCACACAGGTCATTACTTTACTCTCTGTCAGACCACACAGGTCATTACTTTACTCTCTGTCAGACCACACAGGTCATTACTTTACTCTCTGTCAGACCACACAGGTCATTACTTTACTCTGTCAGACCACACAGGTCATTACTTTACTCTCTGTCAGACCACACAGGTCATTACTTTACTCTGTCAGACCACACAGGTCATTACTTTACTCTGTCAGACCACACAGGTCATTACTTTACTCTCAGTCAGACCACACAGGTCATTACTTTACTCTCTGTCAGACCACACAGGTCATTACTTTACTCTGTCAGACCACACAGGTCATTACTTTACTCTGTCAGACCACACAGGTCATTACTTTACTCTCTGTCAGACCACACAGGTCATTACTTTACTCTGTCAGACCACACAGGTCATTACTTTACTCTCTGTCAGACCACACAGGTCATTACTTTACTCTCTGTCAGACCACACAGGTCATTACTTTACTCTGTCAGACCACACAGGTCATTACTTTACTCTGTCAGACCACACAGGTCATTACTTTACTCTGTCAGACCACACAGGTCATTACTTTACTCTCTGTCAGACCACACAGGTCATTACTTTACTCTGTCAGACCACACAGGTCGTTACTTTACTCTGTCAGACCACACAGGTCATTACTTTACTCTCTGTCAGACCACACAGGTCATTACTTTACTCTGTCAGACCACACAGGTCGTTACTTTACTCTGTCAGACCACACAGGTCATTACTTTACTCTCTGTCAGACCACACAGGTCATTACTTTACTCTGTCAGACCACACAGGTCATTACTTTACTCTCTGTCAGACCACACAGGTCATTACTTTACTCTGTCAGACCACACAGGTCGTTACTTTACTCTGTCAGACCACACAGGTCATTACTTTACTCTGTCAGACCACACAGGTCATTACTTTACTCTCTGTCAGACCACACAGGTCATTACTTTACTCTCTGTCAGACCACACAGGTCATTACTTTACTCTGTCAGACCACACAGGTCATTACTTTACTCTGTCAGACCACACAGGTCATTACTTTACTCTCTGTCAGACCACACAGGTCATTACTTTACTCTCTGTCAGACCACACAGGTCATTACTTTACTCTGTCAGACCACACAGGTCATTACTTTACTCTCTGTCAGACCACACAGGTCATTACTTTACTCTGTCAGACCACACAGGTCATTACTTTACTCTGTCAGACCACACAGGTCGTTACTTTACTCTGTCAGACCACACAGGTCATTACTTTACTCTCTGTCAGACCACACAGGTCATTACTTTACTCTGTCAGACCACACAGGTCGTTACTTTACTCTGTCAGACCACACAGGTCATTACTTTACTCTCTGTCAGACCACACAGGTCATTACTTTACTCTGTCAGACCACACAGGTCATTACTTTACTCTCTGTCAGACCACACAGGTCATTACTTTACTCTGTCAGACCACACAGGTCGTTACTTTACTCTGTCAGACCACACAGGTCATTACTTTACTCTGTCAGACCACACAGGTCATTACTTTACTCTCTGTCAGACCACACAGGTCATTACTTTACTCTCTGTCAGACCACACAGGTCATTACTTTACTCTGTCAGACCACACAGGTCATTACTTTACTCTGTCAGACCACACAGGTCATTACTTTACTCTCTGTCAGACCACACAGGTCATTACTTTACTCTCTGTCAGACCACACAGGTCATTACTTTACTCTGTCAGACCACACAGGTCATTACTTTACTCTGTCAGACCACACAGGTCATTACTTTACTCTCTGTCAGACCACACAGGTCATTACTTTACTCTCAGTCAGACCACACAGGTCGTTACTTTACTCTGTCAGACCACACAGGTCATTACTTTACTCTGTCAGACCACACAGGTCATTACTTTACTCTCTGTCAGACCACACAGGTCATTACTTTACTCTGTCAGACCACACAGGTCATTACTTTACTCTGTCAGACCACACAGGTCATTACTTTACTCTCTGTCAGACCACACAGGTCGTTACTTTACTCTCTGTCAGACCACACAGGTCATTACTTTACTCTCAGTCAGACCACACAGGTCGTTACTTTACTCTGTCAGACCACACAGGTCATTACTTTACTCTGTCAGATCACACAGGTCATTACTTTACTCTCTGTCAGACCACACAGGTCATTACTTTACTCTCTGTCAGACCACACAGGTCATTACTTTACTCTGTCAGACCACACAGGTCATTACTTTACTCTGTCAGACCACACAGGTCATTACTTTACTCTCTGTCAGACCACACAGGTCATTACTTTACTCTGTCAGACCACACAGGTCATTACTTTACTCTCTGTCAGACCACACAGGTCATTACTTTACTCTGTCAGACCACACAGGTCGTTACTTTACTCTCTGTCAGACCACACAGGTCATTACTTTACTCTGTCAGACCACACAGGTCGTTACTTTACTCTCTGTCAGACCACACAGGTCGTTACTTTACTCTCTGTCAGACCACACAGGTCGTTACTTTACTCTCTGTCAGACCACACAGGTCATTACTTTACTCTCTGTCAGACCACACAGGTCGTTACTTTACTCTCTGTCAGACCACACAGGTCATTACTTTACTCTGTCAGACCACACAGGTCATTACTTTACTCTGTCAGACCACACAGGTCATTACTTTACTCTGTCAGACCACACAGGTCGTTACTTTACTCTCTGTCAGACCACACAGGTCATTACTTTACTCTCTGTCAGACCACACAGGTCATTACTTTACTCTGTCAGACCACACAGGTCATTACTTTACTCTCTGTCAGACCACACAGGTCATTACTTTACTCTGTCAGACCACACAGGTCGTTACTTTACTCTCTGTCAGACCACACAGGTCGTTACTTTACTCTCTGTCAGACCACACAGGTCATTACTTTACTCTCTGTCAGACCACACAGGTCATTACTTTACTCTGTCAGACCACACAGGTCGTTACTTTACTCTCTGTCAGACCACACAGGTCATTACTTTACTCTCTGTCAGACCACACAGGTCATTACTTTACTCTCTGTCAGACCACACAGGTCATTACTTTACTCTGTCAGACCACACAGGTCATTACTTTACTCTCTGTCAGACCACACAGGTCATTACTTTACTCTGTCAGACCACACAGGTCATTACTTTACTCTGTCAGACCACACAGGTCATTACTTTACTCTGTCAGACCACACAGGTCATTACTTTACTCTCTGTCAGACCACACAGGTCATTACTTTACTCTGTCAGACCACACAGGTCATTACTTTACTCTGTCAGACCACACAGGTCATTACTTTACTCTCTGTCAGACCACACAGGTCATTACTTTACTCTCAGTCAGACCACACAGGTCATTACTTTACTCTGTCAGACCACACAGGTCATTACTTTACTCTCTGTCAGACCACACAGGTCATTACTTTACTCTCTGTCAGACCACACAGGTCATTACTTTACTCTGTCAGACCACACAGGTCATTACTTTACTCTCTGTCAGACCACACAGGTCGTTACTTTACTCTGTCAGACCACACAGGTCATTACTTTACTCTGTCAGACCACACAGGTCATTACTTTACTCTGTCAGACCACACAGGTCATTACTTTACTCTCTGTCAGACCACACAGGTCGTTACTTTACTCTGTCAGACCACACAGGTCGTTACTTTACTCTGTCAGACCACACAGGTCATTACTTTACTCTCAGTCAGACCACACAGGTCGTTACTTTACTCTGTCAGACCACACAGGTCATTACTTTACTCTCTGTCAGACCACACAGGTCGTTACTTTACTCTCTGTCAGACCACACAGGTCATTACTTTACTCTCTGTCAGACCACACAGGTCATTACTTTACTCTGTCAGACCACACAGGTCATTACTTTACTCTCTGTCAGACCACACAGGTCATTACTTTACTCTGTCAGACCACACAGGTCATTACTTTACTCTCTGTCAGACCACACAGGTCATTACTTTACTCTGTCAGACCACACAGGTCATTACTTTACTCTGTCAGACCACACAGGTCATTACTTTACTCTCTGTCAGACCACACAGGTCATTACTTTACTCTCTGTCAGACCACACAGGTCATTACTTTACTCTGTCAGACCACACAGGTCATTACTTTACTCTCTGTCAGACCACACAGGTCATTACTTTACTCTCTGTCAGACCACACAGGTCATTACTTTACTCTCTGTCAGACCATACAGGTCATTACTTTACTCTGTCAGACCACACAGGTCATTACTTTACTCTCTGTCAGACCACACAGGTCATTACTTTACTCTGTCAGACCACACAGGTCATTACTTTACTCTCTGTCAGACCACACAGGTCATTACTTTACTCTGTCAGACCACACAGGTCATTACTTTACTCTCTGTCAGACCACACAGGTCATTACTTTACTCTGTCAGACCACACAGGTCATTACTTTACTCTGTCAGACCACACAGGTCATTACTTTACTCTCTGTCAGACCACACAGGTCATTACTTTACTCTCTGTCAGACCACACAGGTCATTACTTTACTCTGTCAGACCACACAGGTCATTACTTTACTCTCTGTCAGACCACACAGGTCATTACTTTACTCTGTCAGACCACACAGGTCATTACTTTACTCTGTCAGACCACACAGGTCGTTACTTTACTCTGTCAGACCACACAGGTCATTACTTTACTCTGTCAGACCACACAGGTCATTACTTTACTCTCTGTCAGACCACACAGGTCATTACTTTACTCTGTCAGACCACACAGGTCATTACTTTACTCTCAGTCAGACCACACAGGTCATTACTTTACTCTGTCAGACCACACAGGTCATTACTTTACTCTGTCAGACCACACAGGTCATTACTTTACTCTCTGTCAGACCACACAGGTCATTACTTTACTCTCTGTCAGACCACACAGGTCATTACTTTACTCTGTCAGACCACACAGGTCATTACTTTACTCTCTGTCAGACCACACAGGTCATTACTTTACTCTGTCAGACCACACAGGTCATTACTTTACTCTGTCAGACCACACAGGTCGTTACTTTACTCTCTGTCAGACCACACAGGTCATTACTTTACTCTCTGTCAGACCACACAGGTCATTACTTTACTCTGTCAGACCACACAGGTCATTACTTTACTCTCTGTCAGACCACACAGGTCATTACTTTACTCTCTGTCAGACCACACAGGTCATTACTTTACTCTGTCAGACCACACAGGTCATTACTTTACTCTCTGTCAGACCACACAGGTCATTACTTTACTCTGTCAGACCACACAGGTCATTACTTTACTCTGTCAGACCACACAGGTCGTTACTTTACTCTCTGTCAGACCACACAGGTCATTACTTTACTCTCTGTCAGACCACACAGGTCATTACTTTACTCTCTGTCAGACCACACAGGTCATTACTTTACTCTGTCAGACCACACAGGTCATTACTTTACTCTCTGTCAGACCACACAGGTCATTACTTTACTCTCTGTCAGACCACACAGGTCATTACTTTACTCTGTCAGACCACACAGGTCATTACTTTACTCTCTGTCAGACCACACAGGTCATTACTTTACTCTGTCAGACCACACAGGTCATTACTTTACTCTCTGTCAGACCACACAGGTCATTACTTTACTCTCTGTCAGACCACACAGGTCATTACTTTACTCTCTGTCAGACCACACAGGTCATTACTTTACTCTCTGTCAGACCACACAGGTCATTACTTTACTCTGTCAGACCACACAGGTCATTACTTTACTCTGTCAGACCACACAGGTCGTTACTTTACTCTCTGTCAGACCACACAGGTCATTACTTTACTCTGTCAGACCACACAGGTCATTACTTTACTCTCTGTCAGACCACACAGGTCATTACTTTACTCTGTCAGACCACACAGGTCATTACTTTACTCTCTGTCAGACCACACAGGTCATTACTTTACTCTCTGTCAGACCACACAGGTCATTACTTTACTCTGTCAGACCACACAGGTCATTACTTTACTCTCTGTCAGACCACACAGGTCATTACTTTACTCTGTCAGACCACACAGGTCATTACTTTACTCTCTGTCAGACCAAACAGGTCATTACTTTACTCTCAGTCAGACCACACAGGTCATTACTTTACTCTGTCAGACCACACAGGTCATTACTTTACTCTGTCAGACCACACAGGTCATTACTTTACTCTCTGTCAGACCACACAGGTCATTACTTTACTCTGTCAGACCACACAGGTCATTACTTTACTCTCTGTCAGACCACACAGGTCATTACTTTACTCTCTGTCAGACCACACAGGTCATTACTTTACTCTCAGTCAGACCACACAGGTCGTTACTTTACTCTGTCAGACCACACAGGTCATTACTTTACTCTGTCAGACCACACAGGTCATTACTTTACTCTCTGTCAGACCACACAGGTCATTACTTTACTCTGTCAGACCACACAGGTCATTACTTTACTCTGTCAGACCACACAGGTCATTACTTTACTCTCTGTCAGACCACACAGGTCATTACTTTACTCTGTCAGACCACACAGGTCGTTACTTTACTCTGTCAGACCACACAGGTCATTACTTTACTCTGTCAGACCACACAGGTCATTACTTTACTCTGTCAGACCACACAGGTCATTACTTTACTCTGTCAGACCACACAGGTCATTACTTTACTCTCTGTCAGACCACACAGGTCATTACTTTACTCTCAGTCAGACCACACAGGTCGTTACTTTACTCTGTCAGACCACACAGGTCATTACTTTACTCTGTCAGATCACACAGGTCATTACTTTACTCTCTGTCAGACCACACAGGTCATTACTTTACTCTCTGTCAGACCACACAGGTCATTACTTTACTCTGTCAGACCACACAGGTCATTACTTTACTCTGTCAGACCACACAGGTCATTACTTTACTCTCTGTCAGACCACACAGGTCATTACTTTACTCTGTCAGACCACACAGGTCATTACTTTACTCTCTGTCAGACCACACAGGTCATTACTTTACTCTGTCAGACCACACAGGTCGTTACTTTACTCTCTGTCAGACCACACAGGTCATTACTTTACTCTGTCAGACCACACAGGTCGTTACTTTACTCTCTGTCAGACCACACAGGTCGTTACTTTACTCTCTGTCAGACCACACAGGTCGTTACTTTACTCTCTGTCAGACCACACAGGTCATTACTTTACTCTCTGTCAGACCACACAGGTCGTTACTTTACTCTCTGTCAGACCACACAGGTCATTACTTTACTCTGTCAGACCACACAGGTCATTACTTTACTCTGTCAGACCACACAGGTCATTACTTTACTCTGTCAGACCACACAGGTCATTACTTTACTCTCTGTCAGACCACACAGGTCATTACTTTACTCTCTGTCAGACCACACAGGTCATTACTTTACTCTGTCAGACCACACAGGTCGTTACTTTACTCTCTGTCAGACCACACAGGTCGTTACTTTACTCTCTGTCAGACCACACAGGTCATTACTTTACTCCTCTGTCAGACCACACAGGTCATTACTTTACTCTGTCAGACCACACAGGTCGTTACTTTACTCTCTGTCAGACCACACAGGTCATTACTTTACTCTGTCAGACCACACAGGTCATTACTTTACTCTGTCAGACCACACAGGTCGTTACTTTACTCTCTGTCAGACCACACAGGTCATTACTTTACTCTGTCAGACCACACAGGTCATTACTTTACTCTGTCAGACCACACAGGTCATTACTTTACTCTCAGTCAGACCACACAGGTCATTACTTTACTCTGTCAGACCACACAGGTCATTACTTTACTCTGTCAGACCACACAGGTCATTACTTTACTCTCTGTCAGACCACACAGGTCATTACTTTACTCTCTGTCAGACCACACAGGTCATTACTTTACTCTGTCAGACCACACAGGTCATTACTTTACTCTCTGTCAGACCACACAGGTCATTACTTTACTCTCTGTCAGACCACACAGGTCATTACTTTACTCTGTCAGACCACACAGGTCATTACTTTACTCTGTCAGACCACACAGGTCATTACTTTACTCTGTCAGACCACACAGGCCATTACTTTACTCTCTGTCAGACCACACAGGTCATTACTTTACTCTCTGTCAGACCACACAGGTCATTACTTTACTCTGTCAGACCACACAGGTCATTACTTTACTCTCAGTCAGACCACACAGGTCATTACTTTACTCTCTGTCAGACCACACAGGTCATTACTTTACTCTGTCAGACCACACAGGTCATTACTTTACTCTGTCAGACCACACAGGTCATTACTTTACTCTCTGTCAGACCACACAGGTCATTACTTTACTCTCAGTCAGACCACACAGGTCATTACTTTACTCTGTCAGACCACACAGGTCATTACTTTACTCTCTGTCAGACCACACAGGTCATTACTTTACTCTCTGTCAGACCACACAGGTCATTACTTTACTCTCTGTCAGACCACACAGGTCATTACTTTACTCTGTCAGACCACACAGGTCATTACTTTACTCTCTGTCAGACCACACAGGTCGTTACTTTACTCTGTCAGACCACACAGGTCATTACTTTACTCTGTCAGACCACACAGGTCATTACTTTACTCTGTCAGACCACACAGGTCATTACTTTACTCTCTGTCAGACCACACAGGTCGTTACTTTACTCTGTCAGACCACACAGGTCGTTACTTTACTCTGTCAGACCACACAGGTCATTACTTTACTCTCTGTCAGACCACACAGGTCGTTACTTTACTCTGTCAGACCACACAGGTCATTACTTTACTCTCTGTCAGACCACACAGGTCGTTACTTTACTCTCTGTCAGACCACACAGGTCATTACTTTACTCTCTGTCAGACCACACAGGTCATTACTTTACTCTGTCAGACCACACAGGTCATTACTTTACTCTCTGTCAGACCACACAGGTCATTACTTTACTCTGTCAGACCACACAGGTCATTACTTTACTCTCTGTCAGACCACACAGGTCATTACTTTACTCTGTCAGACCACACAGGTCATTACTTTACTCTGTCAGACCACACAGGTCATTACTTTACTCTCTGTCAGACCACACAGGTCATTACTTTACTCTCTGTCAGACCACACAGGTCATTACTTTACTCTGTCAGACCACACAGGTCATTACTTTACTCTCTGTCAGACCACACAGGTCATTACTTTACTCTCTGTCAGACCACACAGGTCATTACTTTACTCTCTGTCAGACCATACAGGTCATTACTTTACTCTGTCAGACCACACAGGTCATTACTTTACTCTCTGTCAGACCACACAGGTCATTACTTTACTCTGTCAGACCACACAGGTCATTACTTTACTCTCTGTCAGACCACACAGGTCATTACTTTACTCTGTCAGACCACACAGGTCATTACTTTACTCTCTGTCAGACCACACAGGTCATTACTTTACTCTGTCAGACCACACAGGTCATTACTTTACTCTGTCAGACCACACATGTCATTACTTTACTCTCTGTCAGACCACACAGGTCATTACTTTACTCTCTGTCAGACCACACAGGTCATTACTTTACTCTGTCAGACCACACAGGTCATTACTTTACTCTCTGTCAGACCACACAGGTCATTACTTTACTCTGTCAGACCACACAGGTCATTACTTTACTCTGTCAGACCACACAGGTCATTACTTTACTCTCTGTCAGACCACACAGGTCGTTACTTTACTCTCTGTCAGACCACACAGGTCATTACTTTACTCTCTGTCAGACCACACAGGTCATTACTTTACTCTGTCAGACCACACAGGTCATTACTTTACTCTGTCAGACCACACAGGTCATTACTTTACTCTCTGTCAGACCACACAGGTCATTACTTTACTCTCTGTCAGACCACACAGGTCATTACTTTACTCTGTCAGACCACACAGGTCATTACTTTACTCTCTGTCAGACCACACAGGTCATTACTTTACTCTCTGTCAGACCACACAGGTCATTACTTTACTCTGTCAGACCACACAGGTCATTACTTTACTCTCTGTCAGACCACACAGGTCATTACTTTACTCTGTCAGACCACACAGGTCATTACTTTACTCTGTCAGACCACACAGGTCGTTACTTTACTCTCTGTCAGACCACACAGGTCATTACTTTACTCTCTGTCAGACCACACAGGTCATTACTTTACTCTCTGTCAGACCACACAGGTCATTACTTTACTCTGTCAGACCACACAGGTCATTACTTTACTCTCTGTCAGACCACACAGGTCATTACTTTACTCTCTGTCAGACCACACAGGTCATTACTTTACTCTGTCAGACCACACAGGTCATTACTTTACTCTCTGTCAGACCACACAGGTCATTACTTTACTCTGTCAGACCACACAGGTCATTACTTTACTCTCTGTCAGACCACACAGGTCATTACTTTACTCTCTGTCAGACCACACAGGTCATTACTTTACTCTGTCAGACCACACAGGTCATTACTTTACTCTCTGTCAGACCACACAGGTCATTACTTTACTCTGTCAGACCACACAGGTCGTTACTTTACTCTGTCAGACCACACAGGTCATTACTTTACTCTGTCAGACCACACAGGTCATTACTTTACTCTCTGTCAGACCACACAGGTCATTACTTTACTCTGTCAGACCACACAGGTCATTACTTTACTCTCTGTCAGACCACACAGGTCATTACTTTACTCTCTGTCAGACCACACAGGTCATTACTTTACTCTGTCAGACCACACAGGTCATTACTTTACTCTCTGTCAGACCACACAGGTCATTACTTTACTCTGTCAGACCACACAGGTCATTACTTTACTCTCTGTCAGACCACACAGGTCATTACTTTACTCTCTGTCAGACCACACAGGTCATTACTTTACTCTGTCAGACCACACAGGTCATTACTTTACTCTCTGTCAGACCACACAGGTCATTACTTTACTCTGTCAGACCACACAGGTCATTACTTTACTCTCTGTCAGACCACACAGGTCATTACTTTACTCTCTGTCAGACCACACAGGTCATTACTTTACTCTGTCAGACCACACAGGTCATTACTTTACTCTCTGTCAGACCACACAGGTCATTACTTTACTCTGTCAGACCACACAGGTCATTACTTTACTCTCTGTCAGACCACACAGGTCATTACTTTACTCTCTGTCAGACCACACAGGTCATTACTTTACTCTGTCAGACCACACAGGTCATTACTTTACTCTCTGTCAGACCACACAGGTCATTACTTTACTCTCTGTCAGACCACACAGGTCATTACTTTACTCTGTCAGACCACACAGGTCGTTACTTTACTCTCTGTCAGACCACACAGGTCATTACTTTACTCTGTCAGACCACACAGGTCATTACTTTACTCTCTGTCAGACCACACAGGTCGTTACTTTACTCTCTGTCAGACCACACAGGTCATTACTTTACTCTCTGTCAGACCACACAGGTCATTACTTTACTCTCTGTCAGACCACACAGGTCATTACTTTACTCTCTGTCAGACCACACAGGTCATTACTTTACTCTGTCAGACCACACAGGTCATTACTTTACTCTGTCAGACCACACAGGTCGTTACTTTACTCTCAGTCAGACCACACAGGTCATTACTTTACTCTCTGTCAGACCACACAGGTCATTACTTTACTCTCTGTCAGACCACACAGGTCATTACTTTACTCTCTGTCAGACCACACAGGTCATTACTTTACTCTGTCAGACCACACAGGTCATTACTTTACTCTCTGTCAGACCACACAGGTCGTTACTTTACTCTGTCAGACCACACAGGTCATTACTTTACTCTGTCAGACCACACAGGTCGTTACTTTACTCTCTGTCAGACCACACAGGTCATTACTTTACTCTCTGTCAGACCACACAGGTCATTACTTTACTCTGTCAGACCACACAGGTCATTACTTTACTCTGTCAGACCACACAGGTCGTTACTTTACTCTCTGTCAGACCACACAGGTCATTACTTTACTCTCTGTCAGACCACACAGGTCATTACTTTACTCTCTGTCAGACCACACAGGTCATTACTTTACTCTGTCAGACCACACAGGTCATTACTTTACTCTCAGTCAGACCACACAGGTCATTACTTTACTCTGTCAGACCACACAGGTCATTACTTTACTCTGTCAGACCACACAGGTCATTACTTTACTCTCTGTCAGACCACACAGGTCATTACTTTACTCTGTCAGACCACACAGGTCATTACTTTACTCTGTCAGACCACACAGGTCATTACTTTACTCTCTGTCAGACCACACAGGTCATTACTTTACTCTCTGTCAGACCACACAGGTCATTACTTTACTCTGTCAGACCACACAGGTCATTACTTTACTCTCTGTCAGACCACACAGGTCATTACTTTACTCTGTCAGACCACACAGGTCATTACTTTACTCTGTCAGACCACACAGGTCATTACTTTACTCTCTGTCAGACCACACAGGTCATTACTTTACTCTGTCAGACCACACAGGTCGTTACTTTACTCTCAGTCAGACCACACAGGTCATTACTTTACTCTCTGTCAGACCACACAGGTCATTACTTTACTCTGTCAGACCACACAGGTCATTACTTTACTCTCTGTCAGACCACACAGGTCATTACTTTACTCTGTCAGACCACACAGGTCATTACTTTACTCTGTCAGACCACACAGGTCATTACTTTACTCTGTCAGACCACACAGGTCAATATTCTTTATATGATGATATAAAAAATACAAACAGCTGCTGAGTGTGATTTTTTTAATCTTTAGTTCAGCTCCACTTATTTTTCTTCATTCTCTAACTTGATCAACAACAAAACCAGACAGACAGGACCTGTTTCCTGTTCATGTACTAAAGTCACTCTCTCCTCAGACACGTATAGGTCCACTTCACGCTTCTGTCTCTGAGCTAAAATAAGTCCTGTCATCTCTCCACCTTCACTCTGTGAAATAAAACTCATTCATTTTGTGGCCTTTTTGTGAATGTGACATTAAATTGCCTCTAACACTGAAGACTCTGAACACCTGCAGGACAAATTATTGGGCCGAGTCTTTGTACAGATGACGTCCTTCCAAACTGGGTCTCAGAAAACAGATGCATTCATCCAGGGCGTCTTCATGATGTGGGAGTCCCAGAGTTCCCACGGCTCCATGAAATCCTTGAAAGTTTGTTCATTTGAGGAAAAAAATCAAGGCCTTGAAAGCAGTGGCAGATCTTCCTGTAGGAGACATCAGGGGCCACTTGAGATAAAGAAGAAAAGAGAGGATGAAACTTATGAATTCTTGCATTATTGGTTTTTCTTATTATTGTTTGTCAGCTATGTTGTTGATAAAAATAAATCAAATACATTTATAAAACATAATATTACTAATAATAATAATAATAAATCTAAAATTAAACAAAGAGGAGTTGTGCATAACAACCTCATAAAAATTAAAACCTCTTCTGTGACAGAAAGACAAAACAGGAGAATTAAATGCGGACTGTTAAATATCAGGTCTCTATCGTCTAAAGCAGTGTTAGTAAACGAATTAATATCAGATAATCATATTGATTTACTCAGTCTCACTGAAACCTGGCTGTGTCAAGATGAATATGTTAGTCTAAATGAGTCCACTCCTCCCAGTCATAATAATACCCACATTCCTCGAGGCAGCGGCCGAGGAGGGGGAGTTGCAGCCATTTTTAACTCTAGTCTGTTAATCAGCCCTAAACCTAAACTAGATTATAATTCATTTGAAAGCCTCGTTCTTAGTGTTTTACATCCGACCTGGAAAACCTCGCAGCCACTTTTATTTGTTATAGTGTACCGTGCTCCTGGCCCGTATTCTGAATTTGTATCTGAATTCTCAGAGTTTTTATCCAGTTTAGTTCTTAAATCAGATAAAGTTATTATTGTAGGCGATTTTAACATTCATGTCGACGTTGATAATTACTCCCTGGCTACCGCGTTTATCTCATTAATAGACTCCATTGGCTTCAGTCAGGGTGTACATGAACCCACTCACTGTTTTAACCATACCCTCGATCTAGTTCTGACGTATGGAATTGAAATTGATAACCTAAAAGTCTTTCCACAGAATCCCTCGCTATCAGATCATTATCTGATTACTTTTGATTTCTTTTTACTCGATTACACGCCACTCAGCAACAGTTACTATACTAGATGTTTATCAGATAGTGCTGTCACAAAATTTAAGGAAAAGATTTGCACTCTGTCCCTTTGCTTTCCCCACTGTGGGAAACAAAGATTACCTTGTCTTGTTTTGTCTTGTCTTGTCTTGTCTTGTTTTGTCTTGTGTTGTCTTGTTTTGTCTTGTCTTGTTTTGTCTTGTGTTGTCTTGTGTTGTCTTGTCTTGTTTTGTCTTGTGTTGTGTTGTGTTGTCTTGTCTTGTTTTGTCTTGTGTTGTGTTGTGTTGTCTTGTCTTGTTTTGTCTTGTGTTGTCTTGTTTTGTCTTGTCTTGTTTTGTCTTGTCTTATCTTGTTTTGTCTTGTGTTGTCTTGTCTTGTCTTGTCTTGTCTTGTTTTGTCTTGTCTTGTCTTGTCTTGTCTTGTCTTGTTTTGTCTTGTCTTGTTTTGTCTTGTGTTGTCTTGTCTTGTTTTGTCTTGTGTTGTCTTGTCTTGTGTTGTCTTGTCTTGTTTTGTCTTGTGTTGTCTTGTTTTGTCTTGTCTTGTTTTGTTTTGTTTTGTCTTGTGTTGTGTTGTCTTGTCTTGTTTTGTCTTGTCTTGTCTTGTTTTGTCTTGTCTTGTGTTGTCTTGTCTTGTTTTGTCTTGTGTTGTCTTGTTTTGTCTTGTCTTGTGTTGTCTTGTTTTGTCTTGTCTTGTCTTGTGTTGTCTTGTCTTGTTTTGTCTTGTCTTGTCTTGTTTTGTCTTGTCTTGTGTTGTCTTGTCTTGTTTTGTCTTGTGTTGTCTTGTTTTGTCTTGTCTTGTGTTGTCTTGTTTTGTCTTGTCTTGTTTTGTCTTGTCTTGTTTTGTCTTGTCTTGTGTTGTCTTGTCTTGTTTTGTCTTGTGTTGTGTTGTGTTGTGTTGTCTTGTTTTGTCTTGTGTTGTCTTGTTTTGTCTTGTCTTGTTTTGTCTTGTGTTGTGTTGTGTTGTGTTGTGTTGTCTTGTTTTGTCTTGTGTTGTCTTGTTTTGTCTTGTCTTGTCTTGTTTTGTCTTGTCTTGTTTTGTCTTGTGTTGTCTTGTCTTGTTTTGTCTTGTCTTGTGTTGTCTTGTCTTGTCTTGTCTTGTCTTGTTTTGTCTTGTCTTGTGTTGTGTTGTGTTGTGTTGTGTTGTCTTGTTTTGTCTTGTGTTGTCTTGTTTTGTCTTGTCTTGTCTTGTTTTGTCTTGTCTTGTTTTGTCTTGTGTTGTCTTGTCTTGTTTTGTCTTGTCTTGTCTTGTCTTGTTTTGTCTTGTCTTGTCTTGTTTTGTCTTGTCTTGTCTTGTCTTGTCTTGTCTTGTTTTGTCTTGTCTTGTCTTGTGTTGTGTTGTGTTGTGTTGTCTTGTTTTGTCTTGTCTTGTCTTGTCTTGTCTTGTTTTGTCTTGTCTTGTCTTGTCTTGTTTTGTCTTGTCTTGTCTTGTCTTGTGTTGTGTTGTGTTGTGTTGTCTTGTTTTGTCTTGTCTTGTTTTGTCTTGTGTTGTGTTGTGTTGTGTTGTCTTGTTTTGTCTTGTGTTGTCTTGTTTTGTCTTGTCTTGTCTTGTTTTGTCTTGTCTTGTTTTGTCTTGTGTTGTCTTGTCTTGTTTTGTCTTGTCTTGTTTTGTCTTGTCTTGTCTTGTCTTGTCTTGTCTTGTTTTGTCTTGTCTTGTCTTGTCTTGTCTTGTGTTGTCCTGTCTTGTCTTGTCTTATATAGTGACAACATTGAGGTCCGGGAGCTCCTTACCCTCTTACGAGATCAGTCGCCATATAACAGGGACACTAAATGATTGTTATTGACATGTGACATCACACACTGGAGCCACATGATGTCGCCGTCGTTTGGTTCTTTGTAAACATGTAAAGACAACGTAAAGACGGGACATCGTAGCGTCTCTGTGATGCCACCTTTGTGTACAGAGGGTTATTGTTCCACACGTCACCACCGTCACACAGCTGAGAAGTGTTGACGTTCGCTGTTTGACTGTTGTCTGTGAGCGTCTGAAGAGCTGCTGGGTCCTAATGAGTAACCCTGATCCTGTGCTGTGTTGGATCCTTGAATTTAACTGGACCTGTAAAGTCCTTGAAAGTCATTAAATGTGATGTATAAGAAGGTGAGGAAACCCTGCAGAGCCATGAGAAGTGGAGAAAGTAAATAAGCGCAGCATGTGACATAAATCAATGACGTGTTCAGATGAGTGCTGACAGCCTGTAGGTAGAGTGGTTATCATTCCTTATCTGATGTCAGTGTGAGCCTGTTTATCGTGAGGAACGTGTCTCGTGCTGCAGGATTTCAGATGTAGGTCAGACCCTGGGTATAAAGTGCACCTGGATGTGTTTACCCATCATTCCATCTGTCCTGTAACTCCTCCTTAAAGGAAGCAGGTCATGTGACGAACCAGCAGAGCCTGTAAACACTGTGTCGCTCAGTGAAAATATATGAGAACACCCTGCTGACTGTGAACATGATGCTGCTCACCGTCAGGATGGGTGTTTTCCATGAGTCATGCAGCGAGGCCTCCCTGCTGGCTGAGTGTCGGGGTAATCCCGAGGATTACAGGCCAGCAGGGGAACCTCAGGTGAGCGTCTGGATTACCTCAGAGATTAAGACGTGAGGTGTTGGCTGCAGTGACTTCACATGTTGGCAGCTGCTGTGTGAGGGCAGTTCATCAACACTGGGCATCATCCTACATCTGAGAATCAAAAGCAATCTGACCCTGAATGAAATGTTCATGTCACATGGCAGGTTCATGAACTGTCCATATGAACACCTACAAAAAGTAACGCACCTGAGTTCATATATAACCCACGTGATGGTGAAGGGTTGCGGTGGGGGGGGCTGGAGCCTATCCCAGCTGACACTGGGTGAGAGGCAGGGTTCACCCTGGACAGGTCACCAGACTATCACAGGGCTGACACATAGAGACAGACAACCATTCACACTCACATTCACACCTACGGACAATTTAGAGTTATCAATTAACCTGCATGTCTTTGGACTGTGGGAGGAAGCTGGAGGAACCCATGCTGACACGGGGAGAACATGCAAACTCCGCACAGAAGGGCTCCCACGCCCGGGATCGAACCAGGAACCCTCTTGCTGTGAGGCGACAGTGCTATCCACCACACCACCGTGCCGCCCCCTTGTCCAAACATGTTGAACCAAAATCAATGATCTTATTCTTCTTTTATTGTGTGAAATTGTTGTGATGATGGTGTGATGTCATTATGTTTTAACAGCAGCCTAAATAATGTTTCAGTTTCACCTAACCCTCCATCGATCACCCACTGTCACCACCTAGTGGAAATAATCTGACGCACCAAATATTCTAACTTCACACTTTTTAATCATGAATTTATTATTTTGTAATCATAAAGTGCACATTTATAATTTGTCTTGTTAGAGAGCCTGTCAAACACAGTAATGAGTGTGGAGGATATAATCCTGTTCCTCTGTTGTCGGATCATTTCAGCCTCTGTTAACAGAGTAAATACTGAACTTTATGATGAGTTTGAATTTAGTTTGTACTCAGTTTAACTTGAAGTTACAGGTCAGTTACACCACACAGCAGTGTTTGTTTGGGCGGCACAGAGGTGATGCTGCAGGAGTGCTGTGGCAGGTTTCTGAACGCTGTGACGCTCTCTGATCATGCTGCAATATAGTATTTGTGTCACTTAAAGATGTTAAAGAAGATGCAGGGAGTCCATGTCAGCCACAATAATCATCCATCCAATCACACACATGTGCATGTTCACTGTGGACAACATGGCAGTGAAGGAAGAGGGAGAGCATGGCAGATGATTTTAATAAATATCCGCAGGTTAAATGAACGATGTCATGAATTAATGACTGAACTGATCAATAGATTTAACCACTTAAACACCAAACGAACGCATCTGTCTCGTTTTACCTGAACATGTCCTCAGAGTGAGGTCGCACTTCTTCATGTGTTTGAAATTATTTTACATATTTTCTTTATAGAAATATAATAACAAGCTTTCAAAGTCAGACTCGTGGTAGTCTTCACAGTCTGAGGTGGTTTTCTGAGTAATCTATCAAAGAGTGTCCAGTGTGACCCAACTTCACCCCAAAGCTTTAGTTTTATTAAAGCTTATTAACGATGGTTTAGAATATGATCTCACTGTTTAAAAACAAAACCCCAAAACAAACAAACAAACAGGCAAATGCTGGGCAGCTGTCAAACTAAACCTGTTATATTAAAGTAAAATATCTTAATTTATATAGAGTGCATAATCAACACATTCAGAGAGAAACACAAATATTTTACAAATTCATTCTAAATTATTCAAACTCCTTTAATAAAGTGAAAAATGGTCAAATAACTGCAACAAAAAGTGACATAAAACTAAAGTAAAATATTCTAATGTCAATAAAGTGTGGCATTAAATTAATGTCGGGATGATTATGTGAATTTAGTTTCCTGCTAGTAAATACAGAAAAACAACTGAACTGATTTTGGGTCGATCTCTGTCACGGTGTGTGTTTTTAGAACAGAAGATTTTAGGTCACCAACTGAAATGATGAGATGCTCTGAACAATAATAATAATAATAATAATAATAACAATAACAATAATAGTTTTACTCAGTTTTAGTTGAGTTTTCCTTTAATGGTCACTTGTAGGTTAATACAGGGTCATGAGGCTGAAATAAATAAATACAGACAGAATAAGATCAAATATAACTTTATAAATAAAACTGAGCATTGTGTGTAAACGTAGTGACAAGTTTACCCAACAGTACTGCACGAGTCTCGTGGTTCATAAATAATGTACATACATGAAAAAGAGGATAATACAAGAGATTGTTATAACAGTGATAATAAATATAGTTATGGATGAAGGCAGCAGGTTGTTCGATGTGTTCTCAGTAGTGCAGAGGTGTTTAGCTGTGGTGAGAGACAGGAGTGATGACAGGATATAACAGATATAACAGTGTGCTGTTGCACAGATTGTAATAACAGTGAAATAAATAGATTTACTGATGGTAGTTCCTGGTTGTTTTCTCTTGGTGTGTTCTCAGTAGTGCAGAGGTGTTTAGCTTCAGTGGGAGCAGCTGAACACCTTCACATGTCTCTATTTGAGATCTTCCTAAATCATTACTGAGGAGCTGATGTCTAATTAAAGTAAAAACGTGTGGGTGTCATCTCGTCTTGTTCTTGGCTGAGCTGTGGAGGAAAATGATTCATGATAGTTCGCTCATATTCTGACACATTTCACTGACACACTGCGATGGCTCTTTTTTCTGACATAAAATCTGTGTCAGAAATTATAAAAGAGCAGGAACATAAAATGTGGGACACTGTTTCATAAGGTGATGATATGAACGTCTTATGTGAGAGAGGGACGGTGTTGTAACGCTCACCATCAATATCAAGCACTTCCTGTTGTTCCCTCAGTGTGTTTGTTAATCAGTGTGTGTGTGTGTGTGTGTGTGTGTGTGTGTGTGTGTGTGTGTGTGTGTGTGTGTGTGTGTGCGTGCATGCGTGCGGCCCACATGTGACTGTACGTCTGTACCTGTGTTATATCACTCCTTATCAAGAGATCCATCTTGTTAGAGCTGCTTCTTCTTTCTCTCTCTCACACACACACACACACACACACACACACACACACACAGGTTTGATGACAGTTGAGGTAAAGGACTCTCAGTGTCAGGTCATCCTTGCACAACTTATTTTCCAGGTATGAAACATATAAGAATATACTGTGTTACATCACCTGTGCTGATCCTGACATGTTCATATTCTGTACAGAGCACAGTCGGCACACATGACACTGATTAGGATTTTATTTTCAACATGCAAAACAAAAAAGATAAAAATAAATAAACTTTACGTCAAACTCAATAAACAGATTCTCATAAAGAACTCAGACAGAATCTGACAGGTCTGAAATAATAATGAAAAATACAGCAGGAGGAAGTTTATATTAAAAGTGTTATTGATATAGATATACATATACATGCATACATCCTGTGAAACTTCACTTAGTAGCCCAGGCCATTATTAGCTTACATCCCTGAACTCAAGGGGCCTATATTTGAGACAGGCGTTTAATTCCTCTCACACAAACTGTTGCTCAGCAAAGATCAGGAAATACGATCAGACTGTTTATTTAAACCAGTCTGAATATTACTGTGTAAAATTAGCATGTAGCTCCAACAGACAGAGCATCAGTGAGTTATAGCCCCCGACACACCGACACAACTCCACTACATCCTGTTAAAACTATCCTCACAACTTGGATTAATTTTCATGAAAAACCCTTTTGGTTCTTTTGATGTGAGGACTCTGACAGACTGAAGGAATATGAATGACTTACAGACACATAATCTGAGGGAGCCAACAAACTGCTTTATACATCTGAAGAACTTCTATAAAAACATGAACTGCTCTGTAACCAGACCAGGCCTCTAACTGAGACAGGCCTTTATATGTCACAATGTGTGACCACATCGGGCTGGTAAAAGGACTGAGCGTTTAATTGGGACCAGGCTTTTAACTGAAGTTGTGAGGAATACACACAGCCCTTCCTCACTCTCGTACCTCTGGATAAGAACAGTTAGAAAAAGGTTTGAGACCAAACTTCACTCTGGATTCAGTCAGAATGTGACATCTGTTCAGTTTAAGACAAAACAAAGATGTGACACAGTTCTGTTTCTGCAGATGTTCCTGAAGGTGTCTCAACACTCTCTACAGTTAGTTTGGAAGAGTCTCCAGATGTGAGCAGCTCCTCTCTTTACCTTCCAGTGTCCATCATCAAAAACACACTTCAGAACCAATTGAATTTAGTTTGCTGCATTTACTGACCTCCAAGGCACTGTTTAAATGGAGTGCACACATGTTCACATTGTAGGGTCAGACTTTCTGTTATATTGATCATTTCATAATGCTGCTGGCAGGTCACTTCCTGGAGACGTTAAAGGCGTGGCCAAGGTCAGACAGCTCCTGAATACTGTGGCCACCTCATCAGACCATACTATTGACCTATGGCTAAGCCACGCCCCCCTCCACTCACTCGGACAAAATATCAACATTCAGTGACCGGCGCTATGGCAGGTGTCACAGTACACGGCATTTCACAGAAGGCAACTGATGACATGGACGTGTCATGTTTTATCATATATATTTAATATATATATATATATGAAATATATATATATATATATATATATATATATATATATATATATATGTATGTATATGGTAAAATATGACATATATATGTATATGTATATATATATACATATACATATACATATATATACACATATATACATATACAGTCAGGTCCATAATTATTTGGACAATGATACAGTTGTCATCATTTTGGCTCTGTACACCACCACAATGGGTTTTAAATGAAACAATGAATACCTGCTTAAAGTGCAGACTCTCAGCTTTCATTTAAGGCTTTTTTCAAAAATGTAGTATGAACCGTGTAGGAATTACAACCATTTCTTCACACAGTCCCCCAACTTTAAGGGCTCATAAGTATTTGGACAAACTAACATAATCATCAGTTAAACAGTCAGTTTTAATACTTGGTTGCAAATCCTTTACAGTCAATGACTGCCTGAAGTGTTGGACACATAGGCATCATCAGATGCTGGGTTTCTTCCCTGGTGATGCTCTGCCAGCCCTTTACTGCAGCCGTCTGCACTTCCTGCTTGTGTTTTGGGTGTTTTGCCCTCAGTTTTGGCTTCAGCAAGAGAAACGCATGCTCAGTTGGATTCAGGTCAGATGATATGACTTGGCCATTGCACAACATTCCACTTCTTAGCCTTAAAAATGTCTTTGGTTGCTTTTGCAGTATGCTTCAGGTCATTGTCCAACTGCACTGTGAAGCATCGTCCAATGAGTTTTGAAGCATTTGGTTGAATCTGAGCAGATAATGGTGCCCCAAACACTTCAGCTTTCATCCTGCTGCTCTTGTCAGCAAGACAAGACTTCACTAGAATAAATACAGAGGGTTTATCACAAGATGCAAACCATTGGTTAGCCTTAAAAATGGAAGGCCAGATTAGAGTTTGTCAAAAACCATCTAAAAAGCCTGTACAGTTGTGGAACAGCATACTATGGACAGATAAAACAAAGATCAACTACCAGAATGATGGGAAGACAAGAGAAGGAAGAAGGGAAGGAACTGCTCATGATCCAAAGCACACCACCTCATCAGTGAAGCATGGTGGAGGTACTGTTATGTCATGGCCATGTATGGCTGCCAGTGGAACTGGTTCTCTTGTATTTATTGATGATGTGACTGCTGACAAGAGCAGCAGGATGAAAGCTGAAGTGTTTGGGGCACCATTATCTGCTCAGATTCAACCAAATGCTTCAAAACTCATTGGACGATGCTTCACAGTGCAGTTGGACAATGACCTGAAGCATATTGCAAAAGCAACCAAAGACATTTTTAAGACAAAGAAGTGGAATGTTGTGCAATGGCCAAGTCATATCATCTGACCTGAATCCAATTGAGCATGCGTTTCTCTTGCTGAAGCCAAAACTGAGGGCAAAACACCCAAAACACAAGCAGGAAATGCAGACGGCTGCAGTAAAGGGCTGGCAGAGCATCACCAGGGAAGAAACCCAGCATCTGATGATGCCTATGTGTCCAACACTTCAGGCAGTCATTGACTGTAAAGGATTTGCAACCAAGTATTAAAACTGACTGTTTAACTGATGATTATGTTAGTTTGTCCAAATACTTATGAGCCCTTAAAGTTGGGGGACTGTGTGAAGAAATGGTTGTCATTCCTACACGGTTCATACTACATTTTTGAAAAAAGCCTTAAATGAAAGCTGAGAGTCTGCACTTTAAGCAGGTATTCATTGTTTCATTTAAAACCCATTGTGGTGGTGTACAGAGCCAAAATGACGACAACTGTATCATTGTCCAAATAATTATGGACCTGACTGTATATACATATATATATATATATATATATATATATACATACATATATATATATATATATGTATGTATATATATATATATATATATATATATATATATATGTATAGTTTCTACACCACCTCTTGTAACTTTACTGGGTCATGAAACAGCCACCTGCATAACGTTAAATAACGTTACCTTGGGGAGCATGGCACTGACTTAATGAGCTCACATCATGCATGATTAGCCAGCAGCATTCAACCCATTGTGTCACAGCTAAAGCTTCTAACATTAACGTTACTTAGCAACAACTTCACTTTTTCTTAAACTTTGTGGGCTGCTTGGTCCTCGCTAAAGTAATAATAAAAACCTGTCATCCACTCACCTCGTCTGTCAGCTCGCAGTATCGTTGTCTTCCTGTCAACTGAATTCAAGTTTTCCTTGTTCTGCTGATACATCAGATAACTTCCTGCATGTCGTTTCAAAATAAAAGCTGTCCGGTGTGTTAATAAGTTTACCATGCTGTTTGGGGCTTCTCCTATTTTTTGTCTCTTTGAAATTTTTAGTGTGACCTCATAGCTGGCTACGGCCATGATAAAGACTTGAACTGAATACACTTGAGCTGTGTTCACTGGAGTATGGCAACACCACTCAGACTCACCGAGCTATTAGGTAAGTTTATTAGTTGATTTGGGATTATGATTACATTTGCTGATGATTATTTAACCTCACCTGGGAGGTGAAGCAGCTGAGGTAGATTCAGACGACTGGAGGCTCTGTAGACAAACGCAGGCTCAGGACCTCAGTCATAATCATAATCAAGACTGTCCCTAATATTGAGGAGGATATTGATTGCTGTGGATCAATTTATTCACTTTTGTTTCTAGTGATTTCCAGGATCACATTTTAGGGTGCAGAGTCTAGAGGTAAGAACAGTTTATGTGTCGCACACACAGTCATACACAGTGTGTAGTAAATGTTTGCTGCTCCAAAGACAGGCTGCAGATGCAATAAACATAAAAGAACTATATAACTGTGTGTTAGTGGAAATGAAAGAGGGGCAGGATGAGTCCAGCCCAGCTCCTCCGACAGGGTCCAACTCTGTGGGCAGAAAGCTGAACTGGGTCACAGCTCCAGGATCTGACCTGAGGACTGGTCCAGATCCAGGATCTGACCTGAGGACTGGTCCAGATCCAGGATCTGACCTGAGGACTGGTCCAGATCCAGGAGCTGCTGAGTGTGGAACATGATGATGTGTGTTCAGCTCCATAAACAGACATGAAACAGAGCTTATATAAAGTCTTACATAAACAGTGAATCAGTCTCACAGATCAGCTCAGAGTTACAAAGCAGCTGTAACACAGTGAACAGGGATCTGACCAGGAAGTGATGGTTCTAGTGTCTCACCTGGACATACCTCTGTGTGATGTCACGTGTTGTGAGTTTGTTTGGATGAAGCCCACACACTCACACACACACACACACACACACACACACACACACACACACACACACACACACACACACACTCGGCCTCTGTCACCACTCTCAGGTTATACAATATCACTGCGTTATATAAGTGAGCCACTTATCAGCCAATAGGAGCGCGGCTCAGCCGTCACGTGACGCCCTGTACAGCTATCCAAAGAAGCAACAACCTTTAGCATCTGAAGCTAACTGGCTAACGACCAAGATGGAGAACCCCACCGCGGCGGAGCTAATCTCTCCGGGGTTTTCTCGGTGCTAACGGACAGGACGGGACGAACGGACCCGGTTTGATACACTTTGTATTTTAATAGGTTGTTTTAATAATAGTTGGTGTAGTTTCGGGGCGGTGTTAGCTCGTTAACCGTCAGCTAGTTCTCGGCTCTTCGTCTCTTACATAAAAACAACGGCCGATGAGCTGCAGCTGACCCGAGCTCAGACCGGATTTATGGCTCTGTATCTCAGATCGCTTTATTTAAGCCTGGACTGTATGTGTTGTTAACTGTTTTAAAAGCTAGACTCGGCTTCTGTTGAGTTTGAACAGTATCTCAACACCGAGTTTAACGCGACAGACTAAAAGGAAATTAAGCTTCTTACTGTCTCGCTGAGCACGGAGGACTTCACCCAGCGGACTCACAAAACACTGGACATATTTTTATTAAAGCAACAAAATCTGTCAAGTTTCAGATTGTGTGTTAGAGACGTTTCCAGAGGTGTGACAGGCGGCAGGCTCCGGTCAGTGTGACCGACCTCCGGGCAGCAGAGCCGGTGCTGACCCTGCAGAGACCCTGACACAGACCATGTTCCACAGGGGACCGTTGGTGCGGGTCTGTGGCTCTCAGTGAGTCCTCACATGCTGCCCATGGCTGTCAGGGGGAGTCGGGCTCAGTCGGAGGTTTGGGTTGATCAGAAGTTAATTAACACTTTATCTTATTTTGGGCTATGATCTGAGATCAGTGCGGGGACTCAGGTCAGCTCCTGCCTGACTCTCAGTGAACCTCTTCATCATCTGTCTGAGTTAAAGAGGAAGAGGAGGATGGAGACAGGAGTCAGGTCTCACCTGGGCGAGATCTTCGTCCACCCGCTGTCCAACCCCGGAGCTGCGGGGATCTGTCCCGAGATGCTGGAGGTGGCGGAGGAGGCGAGCCGGGCCGGAGACTTCAGCCTGGCGGTGGAGATCTACAGCTCCCAGCTGTCAGACCTCCAGCAGCCGGACCGGGGGCTGTGTCTGAGGAAGGCCGACTCTCTGGCCCGAGCAGGCCGGGTAGCTGAGGCTCTGGACTCGTACTGCACAGCGGCCAGCCTGGGCAAACTGAGGCCGGAGGAGCTGTCCCTGCTGGTGGACACCATCGGCCGGACCCTCCGGGAGAAGGACCTGGGCATCACCGGGACGGTAAACGGGCACGGTAAAGGCTGCAGCAGCAGCAGTGGGGAGGACGGAGGGGACAGTGATGGGGAGTGTGGAGATGATGAAGCTCTGGACTTGTTTTCATGTCGCCTCTGTAAGTGTCTGCTCCATGAGCCCACCACCGTGGAGTGTGGACACACTTTCTGCAGGCGGTGTTTGGAGGGAGACTCGGTCAGAGAGTGTGTCCGCTGCAGACACAAGTTCAGCAGGAAGGATGGACTCAGGTTGGATGTTGTTCTCAGCGGGCTGCTGGACAAACTGTTTGATACGGAGAGCAGAGCCCGTAGACTGTGGACCGAGGGAGAGGCCCTGTGGAAGATCCAGAAGCTCCCTGAGGCCCTGGAGAAATATGATGCAGCAGTGGACCTGGGTAAGAACACACATGTGATCACTCAAACATCCGCCATGTTTTCATTTCTTATTAAAATGGGACAAGTTTTCATCCAAACTACAGAATTCATCTCAGCTGACCTACTTTTTGTTAGTGTAGTTCCCCGGTGTCACCGGTGAGTGGCGCCAGTCCCACCTATCCAAACTGCACTGAGGTCAGACGTTACATGACGCACGAGACCGTGTTACCTAAGCAGCACACTTATTGATCCGGAGCTTTTCAACGACACATCTACACCATGTTCTGTGTGTCTGATCTGCAGAGCTGTGCAATCATCAGCAGGTACAGGACAGATGCATGTGGTGTTATTCTGCCCCCGTTAACCCTCTGAAACCTGCACAGGGCCAGGGCTCGCCCAAACACAGGGGGTCATCAGCAACCAAAGAAGAAGTGACCCAAATAATCAGCAAGACATTAGTATAAATAAAACATTGGCTTTAAAAAAGGAGAAATAAGGAAGTGACCTGGGAAAGAGCTTAAAATTATAATAATGATATAACATGATTTTAAATATATAATAATGATGATTAGAAATATAGTTTCTCCGCAGCTTTGTAAAAATATTTTTCTAAATCTATTATATTTTGAAGTTTATGTAACTTTTTTATTTTTTTTTATCAAGGTGCTCATTGTTTCTTTGCTTCTCTGAGCTCACAGGTTTGAATACTTACAGCACAAGAAAAGTGACGTTGCCCCAGATTTCAAAGGGTTGAAACCATAATATATTGTCTTTATATACAAACTGGTTCTAAACTGCATGAAGACATTTGTTAGGTGGGACAGAGACCCAGTTGGACTTCAGCCTGAACCCCTCCTGTCACTCTCAGTGTTTCATAAGCATGTAGTTGACATGTGTTAGATAACACACAGGGCGAAGACATGTTTATAACGACCTGTTGCTGTACGACATCATCAGAACAACAACCTACATTCCTTCACTTTCTCTGTGGGATTGTTGTGACTTGAAGCATCGTCCTGAAGCAGCGGAGCCAGAACACAGTATGTTCTGTTCCC
The DNA here is from genome assembly GCF_041903045.1 of Epinephelus lanceolatus. NCBI lineage: Eukaryota > Metazoa > Chordata > Actinopteri > Perciformes > Serranidae > Epinephelus > Epinephelus lanceolatus. The sequence continues at coordinate 45,141,863 of NC_135747.1, forward strand.
TCATGTTGGCATATTACATAAAGAATGCCAGCATGTTTCATTAATCGAGGGCCAGGGCTGCTCTCATGTTGCTCACTTTGAATCCCCACAGAAAGCCAAAGCGACCTCTCCACCTCTGGCCTACATATCAGAGCCACATTTAAAATCAATTTCCTGTGCTCCTTGAATAGCTCAACGACTCAAACAAGGCACAACTGGACCTGAAAGCAGAAGGATTAGATTCTGGTCTCATTTTGTGTTCAGTGGCACGTTTACAGATATTTCTGTGCCCGGATCAATATTGATTCATGCCTTCTGTCTCTGGGTGACTCTGGGAGGACACAGTATCTTCACAGCTTTGTCTCTGCCAATCAGTGTTTCCCAACAAATGCAGCAGGAGGCCATGTGGTGTGTCTGTGATGTAGGATGAGCAAAACAGGCTCATGGTGTCAGCACAAATACCGCTGATATCCAACCTGCGCCATTTAGGCAGTTTCACCTGTGCCACGTGTCACATGTTACACACTGCATGCACACAATGACACTGATATAATAACGGGCAGTGAGGCACGCTCTGCAGGGTAACACAACCAAGGCAGGAATAATTAATACAGTGATTTAATATGAAATAAACCTGCTCAGGAGGGAGAGGAGACGATGAAGGTCAGACTGAAACAGGAGGAAAGATGGTGAAATATAACTGCATATCCAGTTTCCTCTGGTGTTACAGCCCATGATGGATCTATGACTCCTCATGTCTTGTATTTTGTGTGTGTGAACATGTAGGTTATCCACCTTCTGTTAACGCACCTCCAGCTTGAGGAGCCACATTCCCCGTCCTGCTGTAGTTGACCTAATGCAGTGTCACAGTCCTGTCACAGTGTTCAATTTAAACAATAGTATTAACAAATATATAGTTAAATAAGCAGGAATTATTAACAAACATAAACGTAAATAAGTATATATATATATATATATATATATGTATATATATATATATATATATATATATATATATATATAGTAAACTGAACAAGATTATTTACACAAACAGAATATATACAGTCAGGGTGAATGGGGTTATTGCACAAGTTAAATTAAGTTATTGCAGTGTGTGAAAGTCTCAGGGCCACTCAGAGGGAGGAGTTGTACAGTTTGATGGCCACAGGCAGGAATGATTTCCTGTGGCGCTCAGTGGTACATCTTGGTGGTATGAGTCTCCCACTGAAAGTACTCTTGTGCCTGACCAGCACATGGTGGAGTGGGTGTGAGACATTGTCCAAGACAGTTCGTAGCTTAGACAGCATCCTCCTCTCTGACACCACCATCAGAGAGTCACACTCCGTTCCCACAACGTCACTGGCCTTGCAGATCAATTTGTTGAGTCTGTTGGTGTCCGCCACCCTCAGCCTGCTGCCCCAGCACACAACAGCATAGAGGATAGCACTGGCCACCACAGACTCGTAGAAAATCCTCAGCATAGTCCGGCAGATGTTGAAGGACCTCAGTCACCTCAGAAAATAGAGACGGCTCTGGCCCTTCCTGTAGAGAGCGTTAGTGTCCTTAACCCAGTCCAGTTTACTGTCAATGTGTATCCCCAGGTACTTATAGTCCTCTACAATGTCCACACTGACCCCCTGGATGGAAACAGGGGTCACCGGTGTCTTGGTCCTCCTCAGATCCACAGCCAGTTCCTTTTTCTTTGCCACGTTGAGCTGCAGATGGTTCTGCTCACACCATGTGACAAAGTTATCCACAACAGCCCTGTACTCATCCTCATCACCCTTGCTGATACATCCAACTATAGCAGAGTCATCAGAAAACTTCTGAAGATGGCAGGTCTCAGTGCAATAGCTGAAGTCCGTGGTGTAGAGGGTGAAGAGGAAGGGAGAGAGGACAGTCCCCTGTGGGGCCCCGGTATTGCTGACCACTCTGTCTGACACACAGCGTTGCAAGCGCACATACTGTGGTCTGCCAGTCAAGTAGTCTACAATCCAGGACACCAGGGGGGCATCCACCTGCACTGCTGTCAAGGGTTAGAAATGACTGATTACAACTTTAGTGTAAATCAGTCAGTCACTAACTCAGTGAGCTCACACGGCAGCTCCTTTACAAACACAGTCCAACCTGGGCCAAACAAATCAATGCAAAATAATGATCATTAATACTGGAAAAAGAAGAGTAGTTATGTAAGAAATGTTAAAGCTGTGGTTTTATAACAAACACTAGTGATAACAGATTTAAATTTAACTACAAGAGAAGAAGAACAGAACCAGTGACGTCATCAAAACGTCTGCAGAACTTTCCTCTCTGCAGCCCGACACACTTCAGACAGTCTTCCATAACTGTGAGCATATATGTGTACATATATATATATATATATATATATATATATATATATATACACATATATATATATATGTATGTATATATGTATGTGTGTATGTATGTGTATATATGTTCATATAATATAACATGTTGACCTTGTAACTAACTCTGATGTAATCACAGTCCCAGTTTGAGACAACATTCTCAGCCTTGGTCCTTAATAACAGAGAAGACTTGTATAAAAGTGTGAACATAATGTTTATGTAATGATGACTAAAGTGTAGCACACAAACCTGCTTGCTCCGCGTGTGTGTGTGTGTGTGTGTGTGTGTGTGTGTGTGTTGTATAACGGAAATAAAGAGGTAATTGTCCAGTGACACGTCTGATGTTCTGACCTATCAGAACTATATAAGTTTTATATAAGGAGCTCGTCAGCGTTGTCACATGACGAACACGTCTCCAGCACACGGGACATTGTTGGCCTACTTCTGTCAGACCTAGAAAAACCTGTCTGTCCGTTAGAGGCGTTTCCACTGACCTGATTGTGTGTGTGTGTGTGTGTGTGTGTGTGTGTGTTTCTTTCTCTGTGGTCTACAGCTCCCTCTTCAGGCAGACTGCTGTGCCAACGGGCCAAGCTGCACATTGAGATGAGGAACTTCAGTCAGGCCGTGCAGGACGCCAGCTGCCTCTGTCGGATCAAACCTCTGTGGCCAAAGGTGAGACGCAGCTCTGACGTGGACCTGCAGGGCGGAGTCAAACACACCTGAGTCCAGATCATCTCTATATATATGGATCATATGTTCATTAACATCAGATAGTTGTTGTGTGTCCTGCTGACGGGCAACAGCGCCCCCTGCAGGTCACAGTAAACCCCTCAGAGTATACTGCCACTGAACATAGATGTTAATGATCAGCTATAATCTTTAAAAATCGTTTTTATAAAAACTACATAATGTCTGTGCTGCAGGTAACTGCTTTATAGACAGTTTTACACACACTGTTTTTATCTGGTAGTTGTGATAAAAGACATATTTATATTTTCTGTTTGCTACATGTAAGTTGTTGGTATAGAAATAACCACATTATTAGTTGGTACTGAAGCTGTTAGTGATGTCACCGGGTAATGAATGATGACTTTAAACTTACTGCAGTTTTAAAAGCTGTTGCCAACAAGACATTTGGTTTCAAGGTGTTTATAATAAAACATACAATAACAAATGATCCATCACATCCTGTTATAAAACACCTGCTGACAAGAGCAGACAGAAACACTGACTGTCTTCACATGCACTAAATATTCTGAATTTTGTCCTTCAAAAATTTGGATGATCTCAGCAGAACATGTTTACATGACCTCATGTTCAGAATAACAGTGGAATATTAGTGTGCATGTAAAGGTGCCCACTGAGGGTCGTCTTTTTCTCTCTTTGTAGAAGGAGAAAATACTGGATGTTGTTAATCACACTATTTGTCTGTTAATTTCAGGCTCACTGTCTGAAGGCCACGGCGCTGAGTGAAGCCGGCAGGAACGATGAGGCCTTACAGGAATATTTCATGTGTGTGGCTCTGAAGCCGGACTGGACCAAAGTCAGACTGGAGGCTCAGAAGGTGAGAGAAGCTACTTTGAATTAAAATACTACAACATTCGTTATTCATCCTCTCACATAATGTTTTTCAACTTCTGACTTTTATAACATGGCAAAGTGTGAATGAATGTCACGATTCATTGATGTCTGTGCAAAGAGAAGATCACAGGACCTGTGATTTCATACAGACGACACAGACTCGTACTGAACTGTTTACATGGACACTAAGTAAAGAGATCTGATCAGACGTGTGTTTACGAGCCCGATGTGAAGCCTCTCATCTGCCAGAAATATAACAGAACAAGTTGTTATTCCAACTTTATTGAGAAAATTAAATTCAGAATTCATTCAGATTATAAAGTGAAGAGGTAGAAGAAGAGGTTCCACCTGTTTATACAGTTTGTAGTAATAACTAATGTCAGTGTGACCCAGGTTGTTTTCTGTAGCTACAAATTACAGATGTCCCCTAAACACCTCACATGCTGACTGTCAGTAGACAGTTCAGTTTACAGATGTTCCCTAAACATCTCATCTTCAGGCTCCTGGTCGATAATGTCAGGTGACTCCACACTGTAACAACAATGAGACATCAGGCTGTTTCAGAACCAAAGAACACAGTTATAACACAGAGCACTGACATCAGGACGCAGCACGAGCACAGTGCTAAATATTTTTTGACTTCATGAACAATCTTCTGGAGCATACAAACAGTTACTGCAGTATGTTGGTGCATGCAGCAGCTACGTCACCTGATGTTCCCCTCAGATGGAGCAAACATGTTCAGGAAGAAAATATTAACTCCAACCAGAGAGAAACAATCAGACTGTTTTCCTAATAAACAGATGAGCAGAGGTTTACACCCCCTCACTGATGGGGCCGGCCTCCTCTGACTGATGTGGTCACGAGGCAGTTTTATTCTGACTGTTATTATAAACTCACCTGTTGTCAGAATACAGGTGTAAAACACATGTCTCTGTCTGCCTCTGCTGACCTGTGAGTGAACTGTGAACATGACTCAGGTGTCTTGTCTCATCCTGCAGGTCCTCAGTGAGGTGTTCTCCTCTGTCTTTGAGAATGAAGACATGCCAACGCCGCTACACCCGCTGCAGGGGGGGCTGGCCACACGCCTCATCAAACCCCCCGCCCTGCTCCGGTCCCTGAGGCCCCTGGCACAGAAACCTGGCTCCTCCTCCTCCTCACAGGTACCTGCTCACAGACTGACATCCATTGTCTCAGTATCTCATCCCCAACCTGTGTGACTGCAGAACGATTGTCCCTTCATGACTGATGTCTGTCTGTCTGTCTGTCTGTCTGTCTGTGTGTCCAGCACTCAGAGTTCAGTGTGACTAAAAGCGCTCCGGTGGACAACTCCAGACTCTCAGCTGCGTCTCCTGGTAAATCGGACCGTGCTGTCGGGGAGGGGAGCACCAAGAGCCTGGCTGACGTCCTGGCCACCCTGCCACCGCCCCCTGGTGGCCTCAAGAGGAAACACAGCGGGGATGGACCCTCAGCCATCTTCAACACGCCCTCCAAACTGCTCAAACCTGGTAGGACAGACACGAGTTCACTTCATGATATCATCAGCTCATACAGAACTATAATAAGTAATTCTTGGTCTAATTTCAGTGAACACATCACTGTTATATTCTTTGTGTTGCCTTTAAGTAAAGTGGGAAATATCACCATTTGAATGGCACATTAACAAGTAAACAAAGCAGGAAGTATGATGAAGAATTACATGTTGTAGATTCTGTTCATTCATCTGGACACAAAGAGGTTGTATTTAGTCCTGGAATTAACTATAGATGGGTTTTGGGTGTAACATGGATTCAACCAATCACAGTGTCATCCATCATTCCCTCTTAAATCCACCTGCAGCAGGTGACCTGATATGTACACAGAAGATTCTGTAAACAGGAGCAGTGAGTTGTTTCCTGCAGACAGTAACACAGTCAGAGCTGTGATGTCACTGCAGCTAAACTACAAACTGTAGTTATGAACCTGACAGAGGAAACACAGCTAAACTTTAGCTTCTGAAATAATCAGTGAAGTTACTCTGCTGCTCCTCGACTGTAAATGTGGACCGTGTCTCTATTAATGTGGAGTCAGACAGCAGCTCTGCCATGTTCACATTTTACAGAAGGTCATTAACATTTTCCTGATTCATGATGTTTTATTTTACCCACCTGCAGCCCCTCCACGCTCCCTGTGCGTGTAACAAGCAGAGTGTGCACGTGTTGTGAACCCTCCTGTATAGGCCCATCTTACTGTCTGAATAATATGTCCTTTAAACAGCAGGAAACTCTGCACCATTCTGACTGTAGACCAGGTTTATGTTGGCTGCTTCCTGCTGCCTCTAAATACCAACACACCAACAATGCTCCTGACCACACCTCATGTTAGGACCTACACACACATGGACACACAGATGAGCAATGGAACAGACTGATGTCTCTGCCAGTGACACCAGTCACACCAGTGACATGCTCCATAATCAGAAGTTTCCGTTACATACAAACTGCAGTGACACGTTAGTGACCGACTGCAGTTTGCTTTGAATCATTGTTAACAGCTGAATTTAGTTAATTTATTGTGTCATCACAAGAAGATTATTAATGACAGACAGAGCATGATTTAAAAAAAAATCAATAAAGGTTTTAAACAGTTTGAATATTAACCCTTTAACAAACAGACATCAGCAGACAGCTGTAACAGATGGTTATTAAAATAGATGTAAAATAAGAACTGATTTAAACGAAGCAGCGTTCATTCTGTCTGCAGCAGAAAACTGAGGCCTTCACTGTCATCACGTTGTCTGTAGGTTCATGATGACATCACTGAGCTGCAGACACATGAACACATGCACACATGCACACATGAACACATGAACACATGCACACATGCACACATGAACACATGCATACATGAACACATGCACACATGCACACATGAACACATGCATACATGAACACATGCACACATGAACACATGCACACATGCACACATGAACACATGCATACATGAACACATGCACACATGAACACATGCACACATGCACACATGAACACATGAACACATGCACACATGAACACATGAACACATGAACACATGCACACATACACACATGAACACATGCACACATGAACACATGCACACATGAACACATGCACAGTGGCGCCAGAGGAATCTGTGGAAAATCTGTTCAGTTTTTTATTGACATGATTTTAATACTTTGAGCACTTAAATTCTGGTTTATTGACCGACATGAGCTTCTAGCTCAGGTTGTACAGGTTTTAGGGATAAGAAGCATTTAAAGATCTTCAAAGAAATGACATCACAGGAAGCAGAAACACTCCTGTTGACACTGACCAGAGTCCAAAGGGTTAAATATCTCTGACCAGAAGGTCAGAAAAGATTCACACATCACTGAGTCCTGTTTTTATTTATGTTTCACACAGCGTTCCAGTCTGTGCTCTCTGGATAATAAATAACCTGAACACACACACACACACACACACACACACACACACACACACACACAGACGTGATGACACTGTGTTGTTTTGTACAGACGAGGCGAGCAGCGTTCAGACGGCCGCAGTGAACAGAGGGAGGACGTTTCCTGCTAAGCTGTTGGACAGTGGAGACATGGAGTGTTCACTCTGCATGAGGTGACCGCACAAAGTCCACTGTTACACTCACACACACACACACACACACAGTAGGACCAACAATATTGACTTATACACTTCAAACAGTAACTTTGATATTGTCATGTCTTCAGGACGTGTCTCTCTGTGTGACACATGACATCAGCAGCTGACAGGCGGCGTTGATGGCCACAGTATTTCAGGTTTGGCCGTGTGCCGTTTGTCATGTGTTGTTCTGTCTGTTCTCCAGATTGTTCTACGAGCCGGTGGCCACTCCCTGCGGACACACCTTCTGCATCAAGTGTCTGGAGCGCTGCCTGGACCACAACCCCAACTGTCCTCTGTGCAAAGAGAACCTATCCGAGGTACACACACAGACTGATAAATACACACAGTCTAATACACAGATACACACACAGACTGATAAATACACACAGTCTAATACACAGATACACACACAGACTGATAAATACACACAGTCTAATACACAGATACACACACAGACTGATAAATACACACAGTCTAATACACATATACACACGGACACACAGACACTCCGATGTCGATTCAATGATGACTGTTTATTGCTTACAAGCACTTCGGGGTCTGGGGGATACAAGCCCGGTCTCAGTTAAACTATTTAATATAAATAAAATCATAATCAAAGGAAACTTACAATACTAATAAATGATGTCAACGTGACGAAGCTTAATAACCGTTAAATAACAAATTATATGGTCAACAGTCTAACTTTGACCAGGATCAAAGATCATACCTGTCAAGTTTTGGATCTGAAAATAAGGGAAATTTTCCGGCGCCCGCCACGAGCCGTCCCACCACCCCAACCAAGCTCCAGTATCCCTTACATTTTAAGACAGGTGTACAGGAAATCTAAAATAACCACTTGTCAACCACTTACTAACTACAATTAGGTGATCAGAATCTGATAGGCCTACCTTTGTTGACATTGAAATGCTGTGAACATTCCTACGTTATAATACAGGGTTATTATGTTATTATAATACGGGAGATTTACGGGAAAATACTAATACGAGAGGACGGCGGGAAAGAGGGGTAAAATACGGTAGTTTCCTGGCCAAAACGGGAGACTTGACAGCTATGTCAAAGACTTACTATATTACAAATTACATAAAAGACACTATTGATCCAGATGAACCAGTACACATTGATAATCACTCTGAATGTCAATATAGTTATAATTAGTAATAAAGTCCCTCTCAGATCAGCTATACATTAATATTTACAGGTTTCCATTTAACAGTCACACACTCACATGGGGGATACAAGCCCGGTCTGACTTGTTCCCCCAGTGATGGGCTTTATAGCTGCATCGTTACCTTGGGTACTGTGTAGCCACATATTAAATTTGAAATATAAGATAACAGCATAAAAATATGAAAATAACACAGATATGTACACCTTACAACTACTAAATAAAGGTAAAATTACTGGCAAAATTATATTCTATATTACAAGATTTTGCTATTAGACATAGTGACCATTTAAAGCTCAACTGATGTATTTAATGTTAACATGCAAGAGGCATATGTTACATCTGCTTCTCATATTGTTCTAATACTAAACAAAAGAGTAATTTTAATATATATGTATATATTTCTTAATAATAGACCCTAAACTGACTAGTTTATAAGCTTCTAGAGTCTAATGAATGACCTAATAAACTACAATATACAACAAGTGATGAGTCTGAGTCGTTTTCTCCACTTGATTTGATTTTTTTTTAAATGTCATCTCATTTGCATCAACCCAAACACGTGTTTACCTTAGCTAGCACATCTGCAGCTAAGGATGCATCCTGGAAAATATGGAGTGCTGCATGCAGCACAACTCCTAATATCATACAGTTTTCAGCCGAAAGTTGGGCAGCATTTGTAAGAAGTTCTCTGGAGTGGGTCAGTTTTGATACTAAAGAAAGCCAAGTTGCAGCAATAGCTGTAGAAAAATATGAGTTAAAGGAAAATGTCTTTGTGTGCCAGCTAATGTTGGCTACCACCGAGAATGTTATATGCAATATGCCAACAGAAGAAACATTGAGAGAGCTCGCAAGAGTAAAGAGAGGGCAATACAGCAGATTGGTTTGTACAACATTGTGGTTTTGACTTTGGACAGTACATTCAATTTCAATTTTCATATCATAAATATTCATATATCATACAGTGGTGACGTATTCAGATCCTTTTGTTATTCATATATCATACAGTGGTGACGTATTCAGATCCTTTTGTTCAGTAAAAGTACTAATACCATAGTCATCACATAGTTTGATAGTTAGATAGTTTGCGTCTGATTTCCTGTCAACTCCATGGTCTCTCGAACCAGCAGGCGAGGATCAAGATGTCACACGTGTCCAGACGATGTGTAACAGCCTTTCAGTCATTCATTCAGTCAGTGGCGATGATGAAGACGGCCTGTCGATGTCGTCCATGACAGCGGGGCCCGAGCAGTGCAGTCAGGATACTCTGAGCGTTAGCTGGGTCACTCACAGCACAGTCCGTTTATTCTTCAGGTTCTCCTCATCGGAAACTATGAACTGCAGCCTCATTAGTAAGCTGAGTTAGCTGTACTGCGGCTAAAAGTCCGTTCACTTTGATAGTTTTGAATGCTAACAACACATCGGTGGCTAATGAGCTAATACACAACGTGAATAACTGTTCAAAACACTTCAACTAAGTTAACGTTAGAAATGTCTTCAGCTTCTCACGGAAGATATGCAGAAAATGTCCAGGTGAATACTGTCGGTTAGATAGCATAAAGACACAGACTACATACTGTTTACGGTTAACTCCGGTCAATTCTGGTCAACTCCTCTGAGCCGTGTTTACTTCCTATTTGGGCGAATATCATTGGCACACTTCAAGTCAGGTGACGCTGGAACTTGTTGTTGATTGGTTTGCGGTATAGTACGCCATAGCGTTTGCCTGATTAGTTTATCAAACATAAGTTCAGTTTTCATAAAAATATGATTGAATTGAGACTGCCAACAAACGGAAACTTGTTCAGAAAAAATATATTAAGTTAATGTTAAAAAAAGCAGCTACTCTATCGCTGAGGATCGATCATTTCAAAAACAAAAGCAGGTAGCGACCTTCGGCCCACCGCCTATCAGGGGGATTAATAAAGTTAAAAAAAAAAAAAAAAAACTTAATACACAGATACACACACAGACTGATAAATACACACAGTCTAATACACAGATACACACAGACTGATAAATACACACAGTCTAATACACAGACACACACAAACTGATAAATACACACAGTCTAATACACACATACACACACAGACTGATAAATACACACAGTCTAATACACAGACACACACACAGACTGATAAATACACACAGTCTAATACACAGACACACACAGACTGATAAATACACACAGTCTAATACACAGACACACACAGACTGATAAATACACACAGTCTAATTCACAGACACACACAGACTGATAAATACACACAGTCTAATACACAGATACACACAGAGACTGATAAATACACACAGTCTAATACACAGATACACACAGAGACTGATAAATACACACAGTCTAATACACAGATACACACAGACTGATAAATACACACAGTCTAATACACAGATACACACAGACTGATAAATACACACAGTCTAATACACAGATACACACAGACTGATAAATACACACAGTCTAATACACAGACTGATAAATACACACAGTCTAATACACAGACACACACACAGACTGATACATACACACAGTCTAATACACAGACACACACACAGACTGATAAATACACACAGTCTAATACACAGATACACACAGACTGATAAATACACACAGTCTAATACACAGACTGATAAATACACACAGTCTAATACACAGATACACACAGACTGATAAATACACACAGTCTAATACACAGATACACACAGACTGATAAATACACACAGTCTAATACACAGACTGATAAATACACACAGTCTAATACACAGACACACACACAGACTGATACATACACACAGTCTAATACACAGACACACACACAGACTGATAAATACACACAGTCTAATACACAGATACACACAGACTGATAAATACACACAGTCTAATACACAGACTGATAAATACACACAGTCTAATACACAGATACACACAGACTGATAAATACACACAGTCTAATTCACAGACACACACAGACTGATAAATACACACAGTCTAATACACAGACACACACACAGACTGATAAATACACACAGTCTAATACACAGACACACACACAGACTGATAAATACACACAGTCTAATACACAGACACACACACAGACTGATAAATACACACAGTCTAATACACAGATACACACAGAGACTGATAAATACACAGTCTAATACACAGATACACACAGACTGATAAATACACACAGTCTAATACACAGATACACACAGACTGATAAATACACACAGTCTAATACACAGACACACACAGACTGATAAATACACACAGTCTAATACACAGATACACACACAGACTGATAAATACACACAGTCTAATACACAGACTGATAAATACACACAGTCTAATACACAGATACACACACAGACTGATAAATACACACAGTCTAATACACAGATACACACAGAGACTGATAAATACACACAGTCTAATACACAGATACACACAGACTGATAAATACACACAGTCTAATACACAGATACACACAGACTGATAAATACACACAGTCTAATACACAGACACACACAGACTGATAAAAACGCACAGTCTAATACACAGATACACACACAGACTGATAAATACACACAGTCTAATACACAGACTGATAAATACACACAGTCTAATACACAGATACACACACAGACTGATAAATACACACAGTCTAATACACAGATACACACACAGACTGATAAATACACACAGTCTAATACACAGACACACACACAGACTGATAAATACACACAGTCTAATACACAGACACACACACAGACTGATAAATACACACAGTCTAATACACAGACACACACACAGACTGATAAATACACACAGTCTAATACACAGACACACAGACTGATAAATACACACAGTCTAATAAACAGACACACACAGACTGATAAATACACACAGTCTAATACACAGACACACACAGACTGATAAATACACACAGTCTAATACACAGACACACACAGACTGATAAATACACACAGTCTAATACACAGACACACACACAGACTGATAAATACACACAGTCTAATACACAGACACACACAGACTGATAAATACACACAGTCTAATACACAGACACACACAAACTGATAAATACACACAGTCTAATACACACATACACACACAGACTGATAAATACACACAGTCTAATACACAGACACACACACAGACTGATAAATACACACAGTCTAATACACAGACTGATAAATACACACAGTCTAATACACAGATACACACACAGACTGATAAATACACACAGTCTAATACACAGACTGATAAATACACACAGTCTAATACACAGACTGATAAATACACACAGTCTAATACACAGACTGATAAATACACACAGTCTAATACACAGACTGATAAATACACACAGTCTAATACACAGATACACACACAGACTGATAAATACACACAGTCTAATACACAGACACACACACAGACTGATAAATACACACAGTCTAATACACAGATACACACAGACTGATAAATACACACAGTCTAATACACAGATACACACACAGACTGATAAATACACACAGTCTAATACACAGATACACACACAGACTGATAAATACACACAGTCTAATACACAGATACACACAGACTGATAAATACACACAGTCTAATACACAGATACACACACAGACTGATAAATACACACAGTCTAATACACAGATACACACACACAGACTGATAAATACACACAGTCTAATACACACACACACACAGACTGATAAATACACACAGTCTAATACACAGACACACACAGACTGATAAATACACACAGTCTAATACACAGACACACACACACAGACTGATAAATACACACAGTCTAATATACAGACACACACAGACTGATAAATACACACAGTCTAATACACAGACACACAGACTGATAAATACACACAGTCTAATACACAGACACACACAGACTGATAAATACACACAGTCTAATACACAGACACACACAGACTGATAAATACACACAGTCTAATACACAGACACACACAGACTGATAAATACACACAGTCTAATACACAGACACACACAGACTGATAAATACACACAGTCTAATACACAGATACACACAGACTGATAAATACACACAGTCTAATACACAGACACACACAGACTGATAAATACACACAGTCTAATACACAGACACACACAGACTGATAAATACACACAGTCTAATACACACACACACACACAGACTGATAAATACACACAGTCTAATACACAGACACACACAGACTGATAAATACACACAGTCTAATACACAGACTGATAAATACACACAGTCTAATACACAGATACACACACAGACTGATAAATACACACAGTCTAATACACAGATACACACAGACTGATAAATACACACAGTCTAATACACAGACTGATAAATACACACAGTCTAATACACAGATACACACAGACTGATAAATACACACAGTCTAATACACAGATACACACAGACTGATAAATACACACAGTCTAATACACAGACACACACAGACTGATAAATACACACAGTCTAATACACAGATACACACACAGACTGATAAATACACACAGTCTAATACACAGACACACACACAGACTGATAAATACACACAGTCTAATACACAGACACACAGACTGATAAATACACAGTCTAATACACAGACACACACACAGACTGATAAATACACACAGTCTAATACACAGACACACACACAGACTGATAAATACACACAGTCTAATACACAGACTGATAAATACACACAGTCTAATACACAGATACACACAGAGACTGATAAATACACACAGTCTAATACACATATACACACAGAGACTGATAAATACACACAGTCTAATACACAGATACACACACAGACTGATAAATACACACAGTCTAATACACAGACACACACAGACTGATAAATACACAGTCTAATACACAGACACACAGACTGATAAATACACACAGTCTAATACACAGACACACACACAGACTGATAAATACACACAGTCTAATATACAGACACACACACAGACTGATAAATACACACAGTCTAATACACAGAAACACACACAGACTGATAAATACACACAGTCTAATACACAGACACACACACAGACTGATAAATACACACAGTCTAATACACAGACACACACACAGACTGATAAATACACACAGTCTAATACACAGACACACACATAGACTGATAAATACACACAGTCTAATACACAGACACACACACAGACTGATAAATACACACAGTCTAATACACAGACACACAGACTGATAAATACACACAGTCTAATACACAGATACACACAGACTGATAAATACACACAGTCTAATACACAGACACACAGACTGATAAATACACACAGTCTAATACACAGATACACACACAGACTGATAAATACACACAGTCTAATACACAGACTGATAAATACACACAGTCTAATACACAGACACACACAGACTGATAAATACACACAGTCTAATACACAGACACACAGACTGATAAATACACACAGTCTAATACACAGACAGACAGACTGATAAATACACACAGTCTAATACACACACACACAGACTGATAAATACACACAGTCTAATACACAGACACACAGACTGATAAATACACACAGTCTAATACACAGACACACACACAGACTGATAAATACACACAGTCTAATACACAGACACACACACAGACTGATAAATACACACAGTCTAATACACAGACACACACACAGACTGATAAATACACACAGTCTAATACACAGACACACACACAGACTGATAAATACACACAGTCTAATACACAGAAACACACACAGACTGATAAATACACACAGTCTAATACACAGACACACACACAGACTGATAAATACACACAGTCTAATACACAGACACACACACAGACTGATAAATACACACAGTCTAATACACAGACACACACACAGACTGATAAATACACACAGTCTAATACACAGACACACAGACTGATAAATACACACAGTCTAATACACAGATACACACACAGACTGATAAATACACACAGTCTAATACACAGACACACAGACTGATAAATACACACAGTCTAATACACAGATACACACACAGACTGATAAATACACACAGTCTAATACACAGATACACACACAGACTGATAAATACACACAGTCTAATACACAGACACACAGACTGATAAATACACACAGTCTAATACACAGACACACACAGACTGATAAATACACACAGTCTAATACACAGACACACAGACTGATAAATACACACAGTCTAATACACAGACACACACAGACTGATAAATACACACAGTCTAATACACAGATACACACAGACTGATAAATACACACAGTCTAATACACAGACACACACATACTGATAAATACACACAGTCTAATACACAGACACACACACAGACTGATAAATACACACAGTCTAATACACAGAAACACACACAGACTGATAAATACACACAGTCTAATACACAGACACACACACAGACTGATAAATACACACAGTCTAATACACAGACACACACACAGACTGATAAATACACACAGTCTAATACACAGACACACACACAGACTGATAAATACACACAGTCTAATACACAGACACACACAGACTGATAAATACACACAGTCTAATACACAGACACACACAGACTGATAAATACACACAGTCTAATACACAGACACACAGACTGATAAATACACACAGTCTAATACACAGACACACAGACTGATAAATACACACAGTCTAATACACAGACACACAGACTGATAAATACACACAGTCTAATACACAGACACACAGACTGATAAATACACACAGTCTAATACACAGACACACAGACTGATAAATACACACAGTCTAATACACAGACACACAGACTGATAAATACACACAGTCTAATACACAGACACACAGACTGATAAATACACACAGTCTAATACACAGACACACACACAGACTGATAAATACACACAGTCTAATACACAGACACACAGACTGATAAATACACACAGTCTAATACACAGATACACACACAGACTGATAAATACACACAGTCTAATACACAGATACACACAGACTGATAAATACACACAGTCTAATACACAGACACACAGACTGATAAATACACACAGTCTAATACACAGATACACACACAGACTGATAAATACACACAGTCTAATACACAGATACACACACAGACTGATAAATACACACAGTCTAATACACAGACACACAGACTGATAAATACACACAGTCTAATACACAGACACACACAGACTGATAAATACACACAGTCTAATACACAGACACACAGACTGATAAATACACACAGTCTAATACACAGACACACACAGACTGATAAATACACACAGTCTAATACACAGATACACACAGACTGATAAATACACACAGTCTAATACACAGACACACACATACTGATAAATACACACAGTCTAATACACAGACACACACACAGACTGATAAATACACACAGTCTAATACACAGAAACACACACAGACTGATAAATACACACAGTCTAATACACAGACACACACACAGACTGATAAATACACACAGTCTAATACACAGACACACACACAGACTGATAAATACACACAGTCTAATACACAGACACACACACAGACTGATAAATACACACAGTCTAATACACAGACACACACAGACTGATAAATACACACAGTCTAATACACAGACACACACAGACTGATAAATACACACAGTCTAATACACAGACACACAGACTGATAAATACACACAGTCTAATACACAGACACACACAGACTGATAAATACACACAGTCTAATACACAGACACACAGACTGATAAATACACACAGTCTAATACACAGACACACAGACTGATAAATACACACAGTCTAATACACAGACACACAGACTGATAAATACACACAGTCTAATACACAGACACACAGACTGATAAATACACACAGTCTAATACACAGACACACAGACTGATAAATACACACAGTCTAATACACAGACACACAGACTGATAAATACACACAGTCTAATACACAGACACACAGACTGATAAATACACACAGTCTAATACACAGACACACAGACTGATAAATACACACAGTCTAATACACAGACACACACAGACTGATAAATACACACAGTCTAATACACAGACACACACAGACTGATAAATACACACAGTCTAATACACAGACACACACAGACTGATAAATACACACAGTCTAATACACAGACACACACACAGACTGATAAATACACACAGTCTAATACACAGACAGACAGACTGATAAATACACACAGTCTAATACACACACACACAGACTGATAAATACACACAGTCTAATACACAGACACACAGACTGATAAATACACACAGTCTAATACACAGACACACACACACAGACTGATAAATACACACAGTCTAATACACAGACACAAACACACAAACACACACATACACAGTCTCATATACAGTCTGGTCTGCACTGTGTTCAGTTTGTCACTGAAACAGTTATTTATCCTTTTCCTTGTACTGTGGGTCAGACAAGATAAAATGGTTATTTTTTGGACCAACAGATCATTAAAATAAAAATCTTAGTATGTCATAAACATCATACTGACTGTGCTCGTGTGTTGCTGTTGCAGTTTCTGGCCACCAGGGGCTACAAGAAGACCCTGCTAATGGAGGAAGTGCTGCAGCGTTACCTTGGAGACGAGCTGACTGAGAGGAAGAAGATCCATGAGGAGGAGATGAAGGAGCTGTCAAAGTCAGTGTCTTGCGCGCGCGCGCGCACACACACACACACACACACACACACAGACAGTGTTTATTTACTGTACATTTGAACACACTCCTCACAGGACGTTTCTATATTGTAACAGATACTGAATGATTACAGCAGCTCAGTGTTCAGACTCTATGTCACAGTTTGATTCATGAGTCTCAGACAGAATCAGATGGTTTTTATAACCTTAGATATATTTGTGATTTCTGAGATGTGCAGATACACACAAACATCTCAACACCCTCTCCTCTGCGTCTGTTGTAGCTTGAACCAGGAAGTTCCCATCTTTGTGTGCACCATGGCCTTCCCCACCATCCCCTGCCCGCTGCACGTGTTTGAGCCGCGCTACCGCCTCATGATCCGCCGCTCCATGGAGACAGGCACCAAGCAGTTTGGCATGTGCATAGCTGACGAGCTCAAAGGTTTCGCCGACTATGGCTGCCTGCTGGAGGTGAGAGAGTGTGTGTGTGTGTGTGTGTGTGGAAGATGGTGTTAGTTTGCAGTGTGGAGTCAAAGAACTGTAAACACAAGATATAAACGGTCTGTAGATTCCTCCGGTGTAAACACAAGACAAACTTCTTTCAGGTCAGAGACGTGAAGTTCTTTCCTGACGGTCGTTCAGTGGTCGACACCATCGGCGTGTCACGGTTTAAGGTCCTCAGCCACGGCCAGAGAGATGGCTACAACACCGCCAAGATCGAGTACCTGGAGGACAAGAAGGTGAGCTCTGTGTGTGTGTGTGTGTGTGTGTGTGTGTGTGTGTGTCCTGTAGAGTCTCCATCAGGCTGCTGTCAGTCAGATGTCAGGTTCTCACCAGGAGCCGCTCTGTGACAGCTGAGCAGCAGGAAAAAAGAACAGTCCTGAGTTTGACTCAGTCTGTCGTCTCTCTGTGCTCATTAACATAAATGTCTGTGTCCAATCAGGTGGAGGGGGAGGAGCTGGTGGAGCTCCTGAAGCTTCACGACTCTGTGTATGAGCAGGCCAACAACTGGTTTACCTCCCTGAAGGACAACATGAAGAGTCAGATTCTGAGCCACTTTGGACACCTGCCCAGTAAAGACCCCGACCCACAGGTCAGCACACACCGCCGTCACCTCTGTCAACTCCATCACCTCCGTCACTGCGTGTTTAAACCTGAACACAGGGTGAACATACAGCTGCAGGTTCACAGACTCATGTCAGCTGCTGTAACTCAGTCTGCAGTCAGACCGATCAGACACTTTAATCTTCACAGTGTTTGCAGCTTTTCAGTAATCACACATTAAAGTCCTGTCGTTTGCTCGTCCTCCATCACATGTGAATGAGACTTGGTGGACCAGCACCATGACATCAGCACCATGACATCAGCACCATGACATCAGGCTCACAGGGCTAAAAACACATTTGGTGTTGATTTAAGTCATAAAAAAGATTTTCATATGACCGATTCTTAGTCATGCGTACGTCATCATAACGTCCAGAGTCCATCAGGGTGACCGTTAATTGTTCAGGAAGATTTTTTTGTAGATTTAAATTTTTGTCAAATTTTAAGGGGCGCGGCCTGTAGGTAGGCTGGGGCTTATTATGGTTGCTACTCAGCAGACGACCTTGTGTTTCCAGGCGGTTAAAGACATAGCACGTGTTGGGTCAGGTGACCTTCTGTGACCCTCACTGACTGTACGACGCGGCTCCTCTCAGGTCTCGCTCTGTGTCATGATCCTCAGAGACCAACTGTCTCTCTTCTCTCCCACAGGCCAGTCCCAGTGGACCCGCCTGGTGCTGGTGGCTGCTCGCCGTCCTTCCTCTGGAGAATCGAGCCCAGCTCACCATCCTGGCTATGACCTCACTCAAAGACCGCCTCATCGCCATCCGCAGGGTCCTCATCTTCGTCACGCGCAAAAGGCCGCGATGATCGCCTGACCGCTCGGGGAGGACGGACCAGAACCCCCCGGGCTTCTATGCAGTTCAACAGTTCATTCATTTATCTGTTCCGTCATTCATTCAGCCTCTCATTTTTACATGTGTTCACTTGTCAATGCCTCGCTGTCATGCAGCCTCTCTGAGCACAGAGCAGATCGTGGAGAGCGTCAGGTGGGCAGGGTGCTGATGTGAGGACGTTCATCCATTCGTCCCTCCTCACAGGACGAGTCAGGCGCCACCACGTCTCTCACCTGGCGTTCTCTGATGAGTCTGACGTCGAATCAGTTTCACTTCCACCTTCAGATAATGACCTGACTCTGTTAATGATGGATCAAACGTCACAGACACAGTGTGAGGTTCTCTATGTTTACTCTGCAGCATTTCACTTATGTGTGCTGCTGCAGAGCCACAGAGCTGTGTGGTTGCCGCAGAGCCGTGTGGTCGCCGCAGAGCCGCGTGGTTGCCACAAAGCCGCGTGGTCGCCGCAGAGCTGTGTGGTTGCTGGCTCCACAGCTGTGTGCTGTGTAGCAGTGTGTATCGGACAGTCCAGTCCAAACAGGAAGTCACCTCCTGTTATATGAAGCAAAAACAAACCCAGACAGACACTCACTCAGTGAATGTACCGGTCCGGCGCTGTCGTCTCTTTCCTCTCTGTATGAAGCCGCTTGGCGAGCTGAACACACGTACGTACGTACACCAGCTGCTTTGCCCTCAATCTTCCTGACTGAGCCAAAACTCGTGTCCTATCTGCTGCCTCACCGGGCCGGTGGGCGTGTACCTCAAACTGTCTGATAGAAAGTGAAGGGCACCGTGAAATCAGACAGTAATGGCGCCCGTGTTAACACACACACACGCACTGTGTGAGGACAGGCGCGTCTCTTTGGGCCGTCACATGTAGGAACACACACACACACACACACACACACACACATGCATCTCCAGCTCCAGTCTGGGTCTGGAGCCTCCTGTCCTGTTGTAGCATATCTCTGGGACGTCTCACACACACACACACACACGCACACACACACAGACATAGTTTTGGGGGGGTTGATTGTACATTTTCTTGTCGTAGTTTTATTTTCTGCCCTGAAGTGTCTGTGAAAGGTGAAATGTTGAGTCGGGTGGTTTCTGTGTTTATCAATGTAACTCTGAGGCCTTTTAATGTTTTATTTAAGGAGCATTTCACCCTCTATCCTTCTATCTCTTCCTCTTCCTCTTCCTCTTCCTCTCAGGACGTTTACGTGCACGCTGTCACACAGGTACAGAACATAACGCTGACCTGAGGAGTCGTGATCACAGTGAGACGCCTCTGCACAGAGCATTAAGATGAGTTTCAGGTGATCAGATAATGTTTGATTCAGGATGTTTAAACAGAAATGTATAATGAGACTGTTAAAAAGGAAGAAATCACTCGTACAGAATTTAATCTGTAGAAGATTAAACATCTGAAATAATAATGTTATTAATTATCAGAGACATTTAAAATCATTAATCACATCTTGCAGTCTCCAGATTGTATTTGAATGCCTCTGAAACGTGGCACTACTCAACAAATAAAATCAATCATTGTCTGTGGGTGAACACATTAAACAGTGACTGAAATAAACATGAAGGAGTTAGTATTTCAGGAACTGACGAGTGAGCGTGGAGACGTTTAATCTACATCACTGTGTGTCATCGTGAACATACAGGATACACAGAATATATTGATGACAGATTATGATCTGATCGATCAAACCTCCTCAGAGGTGATCAGAGACACTGTGAACACAGGTGGAAATACAGCTGTTTTCAGTCTGAATAAACATAATCATGTAAACTCAGCAGCAGCTCTCGATCAGCTGAAGCTGCAGCTGCTCGGCCCACAGCCACCAGCACCTCTGCAGAGTCTCCCTCAGCTGTGATTCATCTTCCTCTCTCTCTATGGTCACATCAGCCTGTCTGATCCTCACTGTCCTCCAAATCTTCCTGACTGGATCTGATAACAGAGAAAACTATGTTAAAATATGTTATTGTCTCTTTAAATACTGGAACACAGACAGTGTCACGACTGTAATGATTTAAAGGTTGTTGAAAGGTGGGACTGTTTGAGCTGAACAGCGCCTCCAGTGGTAAAACTTAAAACTGGATATTTAGTCACATGTTGCACAGTAACGACTCTCAGTAACGACTCGTTAACGACTCTCAGTAACAACTTGGTAACGAGTCTCAGTAACGAGTCTCAGTAAGGACTCTGTAGCCTGACAAGTCCTTGCTGGATTTCTGACTGCTGGTGGCGCTGTAGAGAAATATTTGTGTGACTGACTTCCTGTTTGGTCTGTAACCTATGAGGAGCACACAGGTGACCCAGGACAGGTTCCTGTTGACGCTCTTTGGCTGATCAGTGATTGGCTGTGGTCACATGTTCAACACGTCGATACAAACGTAGTATAAAGTGACTAGAAGAAGAAAAAGAAGGATGTTAGTTGTTTTTCAGTTAGTTTAGTTTGGAAACACTGCCTCTGTGTTTGAACCTTAAATACAGGATGAATGTTAAAGGAAGTGTTTCAACTCTGTGTGTGAGTCATCAAAGTCCTGACGGTACCTGCACAGAGCGACGAGCAGCAGCGTTTCAGGTGTGGTCAGCTGGTTCAGGTGTGTCCGTATGACAGCTGTGGTTGTGATGGCATTGTCGGGCAGCGTGCACGTAAACGTCCGTGTGTCTGTGTATGAGTCTGTCCTTCCAGATGTTGGTGACTCGTCTGCAGTCACTGGCTCTCTGTCCGTGTGGGGACGGGGTTCACAACGTGCTGCATTTCCCTGGTATATTTGTAAAGGGAGATCTTATACCTACTTTTTTATTGATAATAAAGAAAATCACTCATTCTGACTTTCTGCCTCGTCTGTCATATTTTAGAGAAGACATGGGAATAATATGTTTTATATTGTCCTGTACTGGAGGAGAGGAGTTAACAACAAACCATCGTCACAATGTTCATTAACTGACCAACAAACTTCCTGTCATTAGAATCTCCCCTCATCCCTTCATCCTTTCCAGATGGCTCATGAGGAAACACCTCATACCCAAAAAACACTACAAGGCTGCCACTACAGCAACAGGTCACTGAAACCCAGCCACATTTGGTTTCCATGAAAGCTACTGGAAACATGGTGATGAGTCCATTTAGTTTGTTGGTGTTGAACAGAGGTCTGTAGACTGACAGGTGTGTCTCTGAGCTGTCCCACCATCCTCCACCTCCTGATGACACATCAGCTCAGATATGACGTCACTTTATATGATGAGATGCTGATGAAACATGCAAATGTAACGTATCTGTGGTTTGCAGAAACGTACAGCGCCAACATTTTCATCTGGTGTCGACTCACTGGATGGAACATGAAGACAAATGCAGTCTTCTCCCCTGATGATGGACAGATGGTTGAAAATATTTGGGGAATAAATCGTGGTGTCGTGGTTCAGACAGACTCTAACAAACTAAACAAATAAACTCAGCAGTCTGAAATCTGAATGATAGATTTTTGTAACTGTTAAATCATGTTGATGGAAGATTTAGAGATGTAATGATCAATGTACTGTATGTGGTGGACAGATGACATCACAGACTCTGACACAGATTCCTCAGACAGAAACACTCACCTGGTTCACACAGTCTGAGACTAGATGAGCTCTGGTCTGAGAGACGGAGGACACCGAGACATCAGGATGAACCAGCTGGTTACTGCTGAGCTTTAAAACCTTTAAAACTCATCAGTGAGCAGGAGGACAGAGAGGACAAACTGAGCAGACTCAGCTCACTGTGGTCCAGACAATGTCCTCTGAGACTGAAGGTGTTTGATACAGAGGACACAGTGAGACTGGACAAAGGGACATTAACATGTCTGTGTCTCCACAGAGCTACTGTAACCCTCCACAGAGCTGCTGTAACTCTCCACAGAGCTACTGTAACTCTCCACAGAGCTGCTGTAACTCTCCACAGAACTACTGTAACTCTCCACAGAGCTGCTGTAACTCTCCACAGAGCTGCTGTAACTCTCCACAGAGCTGCTGTAACTCTCCACAGAACTACTGTAACCCCCCACAGAGCTGCTGTAACTCTCCACAGAGCTGCTGTAACTCTCCACAGAGCTGCTGTAACTCTCCACAGAGCTGCTGTAACCCTCCACAGAACTACTGTAACCCCCCACAGAGCTGCTGTAACCCTCCACAGAGCTGCTGTAACTCTCCACAGAACTACTGTAACCCCCCACAGAGCTGCTGTAACCCTCCACAGAACTACTGTAACTCTCCACAGAGCTGCTGTAACTCTCCACAGAACTACTGTAACCCCCCACAGAGCTGCTGTAACCCTCCACAGAGCTGCTGTAACTCTCCACAGAGCTGCTGTAACTCTCCACAGAGCTGCTGTAACTCTCCACAGAGCTACTGTAACTCTCCACAGAACTACTGTAACTCTCCACAGAGCTGCTGTAACTCTCCACAGAGCTGCTGTAACCCTCCACAGAACTACTGTAACTCTCCACAGAGCTACTGTAACTCTCCACAGAGCTGCTGTAACCCTCCACAGAACTACTGTAACTCTCCACAGAGCTGCTGTAACCCTCCACAGAACTACTGTAACCCTCCACAGAGCTGCTGTAACTCTCCACAGAGCTACTGTAACTCTCCACAGAGCTGCTGTAACTCTCCACAGAACTACTGTAACCCTCCACAGAGCTGCTGTAACCCTCCACAGAACTACTGTAACCCTCCACAGAGCTGCTGTAACCCTCCACAGAACTACTGTAACTCTCCACAGAGCTGCTGTAACCCTCCACAGAACTACTGTAACTCTCCACAGAGCTGCTGTAACTCTCCACAGAGCTGCTGTAACCCTCCACAGAACTACTGTAACTCTCCACAGAGCTACTGTAACTCTCCACAGAGCTGCTGTAACTCTCCACAGAACTACTGTAACTCTCCACAGAGCTGCTGTAACCCTCCACAGAACTACTGTAACCCTCCACAGAGCTGCTGTAACTCTCCACAGAACTACTGTAACTCTCCACAGAGCTGCTGTAACTCTCCACAGAACTACTGTAACTCTCCACAGAGCTGCTGTAACTCTCCACAGAACTACTGTAACTCTCCACAGAGCTGCTGTAACTCTCCACAGAACTACTGTAACTCTCCACAGAGCTGCTGTAACTTTCCACAGAGCTGCTGTAACCCTCCACAGAACTACTGTAACTCTCCACAGAGCTGCTGTAACTCTCCACAGAGCTGCTGTAACTCTCCACAGAACTACTGTAACTCTCCACAGAGCTGCTGTAACCCTCCACAGAGCTGCTGTAACCCTCCACAGAACTACTGTAACTCTCCACAGAGCTGCTGTAACCCTCCACAGAGCTGCTGTAACCCTCCACAGAACTACTGTAACTCTCCACAGAGCTGCTGTAACCCTCCACAGAGCTGCTGTAACTCTCCACAGAACTACTGTAACTCTCCACAGAGCTGCTGTAACTCTCCACAGAACTACTGTAACTCTCCACAGAGCTGCTGTAACTCTCCACAGAGCTACTGTAACTCTCCACAGAGCTGCTGTAACTTTCCACAGAGCTGCTGTAACCCTCCACAGAGCTGCTGTAACTCTCCACAGAGCTGCTGTAACTCTCCACAGAGCTGCTGTAACTCTCCACAGAACTACTGTAACTCTCCACAGAGCTGCTGTAACTCTCCACAGAGCTGCTGTAACTCTCCACAGAGCTGCTGTAACTCTCCACAGAACTACTGTAACTCTCCACAGAGCTGCTGTAACTCTCCACAGAGCTGCTGTAACTCTCCACAGAGCTGCTGTAACTCTCCACAGAGCTGCTGTAACTCTCCACAGAACTACTGTAACTCTCCACAGAGCTGCTGTAACTCTCCACAGAGCTGCTGTAACTCTCCACAGAACTACTGTAACTCTCCACAGAGCTGCTGTAACTTTCCACAGAGCTGCTGTAACCCTCCACAGAGCTGCTGTAACTCTCCACAGAGCTGCTGTAACTCTCCACAGAACTACTGTAACTCTCCACAGAGCTGCTGTAACTCTCCACAGAGCTGCTGTAACTCTCCACAGAGCTGCTGTAACCCTCCACAGAGCTGCTGTAACCCTCCACAGAACTACTGTAACTCTCCACAGAGCTGCTGTAACTCTCCACAGAGCTGCTGTAACTCTCCACAGAGCTGCTGTAACCCTCCACAGAGCTGCTGTAACCCTCCACAGAACTACTGTAACTCTCCACAGAGCTGCTGTAACCCTCCACAGAGCTGCTGTAACCCTCCACAGAACTACTGTAACTCTCCACAGAGCTGCTGTAACTCTCCACAGAGCTGCTGTAACCCTCCACAGAACTACTGTAACTCTCCACAGAGCTACTGTAACCCTCCACAGAGCTGCTGTAACCCTCCACAGAGCTGCTGTAACTCTCCACAGCACTACTGTAACTCTCCACAGAGCTGCTGTAACCCTCCACAGAATTACTGTAACTCTCCATAGAGCTGCTGTAACTCTCCACAGAGCTGCTGTAACTCTCCACAGAACTACTGTAACTCTCCACAGAGCTACTGTAACTCTCCACAGAGCTACTGTAACCCTCCACAGAGCTACTGTAACTCTCCACAGAGCTGCTGTAACTCTCCACAGAGCTGCTGTAACTCTCCACAGAACTGCTGTAACCCTCCACAGAGCTGCTGTAACCCTCCACAGAGCTGCTGTAACCCTCCACAGAACTACTGTAACTCTCCATAGAGCTGCTGTAACCCTCCACAGAACTACTGTAACCCTCCACAGAGCTGCTGTAACCCTCCACAGAGCTGCTGTAACTCTCCACAGAACTGCTGTAACCCTCCACAGAGCTGCTGTAACCCTCCACAGAGCTACTGTAACCCTCCACAGAACTACTGTAACTCTCCACAGAGCTGCTGTAACTCTCCACAGAACTGCTGTAACCCTCCACAGAGCTGCTGTAACCCTCCACAGAGCTACTGTAACCCTCCACAGAGCTGCTGTAACTCTCCACAGAGCTGCTGTAACTCTCCACAGAACTACTGTAACCCTCCACAGAGCTGCTGTAACCCTCCACAGAATTACTGTAACTCTCCATAGAGCTGCTGTAACTCTCCACAGAGCTGCTGTAACTCTCCACAGAACTACTGTAACTCTCCACAGAGCTGCTGTAACCCTCCACAGAGCTACTGTAACTCTCCACAGAGCTGCTGTAACTCTCCACAGAACTGCTGTAACCCTCCACAGAGCTGCTGTAACCCTCCACAGAGCTACTGTAACCCTCCACAGAACTACTGTAACTCTCCACAGAGCTACTGTAACCCTCCACAGAGCTACTGTAACTCTCCACAGAGCTGCTGTAACTCTCCACAGAGCTGCTGTTACTCTCCACAGAACTACTGTAACCCTCCACAGAGCTGCTGTAACTCTCCACAGAACTACTGTAACCCTCCACAGAACTACTGTAACCCTCCACAGAGCTACTGTAAGTCTCCACAGAACTACTGTAACCCTCCACAGAGCTACTGTAACTCTCCACAGAGCTGCTGTAACTCTCCACAGAGCTGCTGTAACCCTCCACAGAGCTGCTGTAACCCTCCACAGAGCTACTGTAACCCTCCACAGAGCTGCTGTAACCCTCCACAGAGCTGCTGTAACTCTCCACAGAGCTGCTGCAACCCTCCACAGAACTGCTGTAACTCTCCACAGAGCTGCTGTAACTCTCCACAGAACTACTGTAACTCTCCACAGAACTACTGTAATTCTCCACAGAGCTGCTGTAACTCTCCACAGAACTACTGTAATTCTCCACAGAGCTGCTGTAACCCTCCACAGAACTACTGTAACTCTCCACAGAACTACTGTAATTCTCCACAGAGCTGCTGTAACCCTCCACAGAACTACTGTAACTCTCCACAGAACTACTGTAACCCTCCACAGAGCTGCTGTAACTCTCCACAGAGCTGCTGTAACCCTCCACAGAACTACTGTAACTCTCCACAGAGCTGCTGTAACCCTCCACAGAGCTGCTGTAACTCTCCACAGAGCTGCTGTAACTCTCCACAGAGCTGCTGTAACCCTCCACAGAGCTGCTGTAACTCTCCACAGAACTACTGTAACTCTCCACGGAGCTGCTGTAACTCTCCACAGAGCTGCTGTAACTCTCCACAGAGCTGCTGTAACTCTCCACAGAGCTGCTGTAACTCTCCACAGAGCTGCTGTAACTCTCCACAGAGCTGCTGTAACCCTCCACAGAGCTGCTGTAACTCTCCACAGAGCTGCTGTAACTCTCCACAGAGCTGCTGTAACTCTCCACAGAGCTGCTGTAACCCTCCACAGAGCTGCTGTAACTCTCCACAGAGCTGCTGTAACTCTCCACAGAGCTGCTGTAACCCTCCACAGAGCTGCTGTAACTCTCCACAGAGCTGCTGTAACCCTCCACAGAGCTGCTGTAACTCTCCACAGAGCTGCTGTAACTCTCCACAGAGCTACTGTAACTCTCCACAGAGCTGCTGTAACTCTCCACAGAGCTGCTGTAACTCTCCACAGAACTACTGTAACTCTCCACAGAGCTACTGTAACTCTCCACAGAGCTGCTGTAACTCTCCACAGAGCTACTGTAACCCTCCACAGAGCTACTGTAACCCTCCACAGAGCTGCTGTAACTCTCCACAGAGCTGCTGTAACCCTCCACAGAGCTGCTGTAACCCTCCACAGAACTACTGTAACTCTCCACAGAGCTGCTGTAACTCTCCACAGAGCTGCTGTAACCCTCCACAGAACTACTGTAACTCTCCACAGAGCTGCTGTAACCCTCCACAGACTGAGCTGAAACTGCAGAAACTACAGTACGACTAAACTGAATGTACAGCATGTTCTTATACAGACTGTGTGTAGAGTCATACTGGTGACCATTTTAATGTCTCTGCGGTCCTGTGGTTTGTGTTCTGCCAGCAGATGTTGAGTTTCTGTGAGCAGCAGAATTAAAGTGAAGCAGTGAAATAAACATCTGGATCCAGCAGCATTAACAGGCAGCTGTAAAACTGTGTCCAACATTCCTGTGGAGGAGAAACTGAAGCAGAGATGGACTGAGAGGACATTTAAAATAAGAAGGAAGAAGAACTGAGGATGATGAAGAACATCTGAGGAGTGGACTGCAGGTAAAGGTTTCCTCAGACTGAGGAGCAGACAGCTCACTGACGTCAGGCAGATTATAGATTTACTTTATATGTTGTATGTGTCAGTATGTTCCAGTTTTTATTTAAATCTTAGAGCATCTTTTCACCATGAGTCCACAGATGGTGACGTCCTGATGTCCTTTACAGTTCTCTTTCACTCACAGGATTTTTTTTGCCACATTGGTGCTCTTAGTATAGGAATAACATATATACTACTAATAATGATAACAATGACAATAATATATAATGTACTACATTCAACAAATGAAGAAAACAGAATTAAGAACTTGATAATATTTTTTAAAATAAAATAAGAACACAGTATGTGAAGGAGATGATTTGAGATCCTTCACTCCAAACAGAGTCTGAATCAGCCTCAAACATCAGACACTGATCTGAGATCAGAACTTCATCTCACCCACGATATATTTACGCTATCTGACTAACCCGTCACATCGTCTGTCTGATAACCAGCATTCTCAGAACCCATCGGCTGTATTCGGTGTCTGACTTCCGGCAGACGGCTAATACAGCTTCTGGGGGCAGACCCCCGATTTTTTGGCATTCCGGTTTGATTTGGGCGGAGGAGGCGAATTTCTAAGTTCCTTTTATATATAAGTAAATATGCTGAACCATTGAGATTGATTCAGGGTTTGCAGTGACGTCAATTATGTTCTGCCTCGTTAGTTCACTGCATGGACTGTTTAACCTGGCAACAACTGCAGCCGGCTCAAATGTGATTGGTCAATATCACGTGGACTACAATCAGTTACCGCGGTGATTCATCAGCATCAGTTACCGCGGTGATTTATCCTGGTAAAAAGACTGAAAACACAGAGTTAACCCTGAAGTTTCCTCCTAACTCCAGATCCTGCTTCACAGTTGAGACCTCTGATATTTGTTCTGTTGGACAACATGAAGGTGGCACATCAAGAACCTGGAGATCTGAAATCACCGTCACATGATTGCTACTAACCCTGACCTCTCATCAGCAGCTTTAATGTCAGAGAGTTTTTGACAGCAGGCGACAGGTAGGACCATGGATATAATGCAGCCTGTGTGGATATGAGAGCAGCAGTGAAATATTTATGACTGTTTCCATTTCACACTCTTATTATCTTGTATCTGTCTGACAGAGACACTCAGGAGGAACAGACACAAACAGGAGCTGAGATCATGTTTAAATATTAGAATCTACATGTTTCATTACAGAACCACATCTGCATATCCATTCAGTCATTGTAATAATGTTCCTTCTTCTGTACCTCCTGTCAGAGGTTTATAATCAGGTTTGGAAAAGATTTCATCAGTACACTCTCAGAAAGAAGGGCTCTGAAAGAGTTCCTCCTGAAGAGCTGAGGTTCTACACAGAACCTTCTGCTCCTGAAAAACCTTTATTTGAAGGAAGGGTTCTTTCAGTGGGTTCTGGATGAAACCCTTGGCGTATGAAAGGTTCTCAGCACAACCTCCTGGGTGGGTTCTTGTTAGCACCTGTAGAAGGTGGAGGGGTTCTTGATGAACTCCCAGTGAGGGTTCTGAGGGAAACCTTTACACCACAGAGGGATTATTAGTAGAACCTTAGCTTCAACCCCAGAATATATTTTTTCTTATTCTTATTCTTATATTCTTATATTATTCTTTACTTTAAGATAAGATAAGATAAGATGAGATGAGATACACCTTTATTGATCACATAATTGAGAAATTCCAGTGTTACAGCAGTCAAGGGGAAAGAGTCAGATTAAAGACTTCAAAATTTAAACTTAAAAACTTAAAACTTAAAAAAACTAGGCATGCAAGATAAGTACAAAAATACAAGAAACAGCGATAAATAACAATAATAATAATAATAATGATGAGAAGTGGATAATAATGAGCAGCAGTGAATGAAAATGAACAGTGGATAAAGGGAGCACATCTAGTGCAAGTGATGTATGTGCAAAACAGCAGACAGCTGTGATGTCCATAAAGTGTCCATAGTGTCAATAAAGTGTCTATGAAGTGTTTATTAAGAGTAACTTGACTTCCACTCTGTGTGATGTCGTCATCATCATCATCATCATCATCATCATGTGTCCACAGACCTTCCTCACAGCAGATATTTTGACATGTCGCAGCAGGAGAAACACACGTGGTGTCGACAACATAAAACCAGCTGCATTCCTGGCAGGTGAGTTCTGACTGCAGGATCCTGGATCACTGAGACGCTGATGGACCTGAGCCATCATTCATGAAGTGTTTCTCACCTCTGATTCTCCTGCTCAGACAAGTCCAAAACTTTATTAGTTCCTTTTCCAAGAACACCACAGTCGCCCCTGTGACATCACTTCCTGGTTTAAATCAGGAGCCTGATCCTCTGACACCTGAACGTCACACACCGTCGCTGTCTGCACTTTATTTCTTTATTGATGTAGGTGTGTGTGGACGTTAGCCTCCATGCAAGAAGCTTTAATTTACATAAAAAAGTCTGAAATGATTTACACAAAATATTTGTGAGATGTTGAAGTGAAGTGAAGTGAAGTGATGGTTGGTGGATTATTGAGGGATGATGGTTGGTGGATTATTGCGGGCTGATGTTAGGTGGATTATTGAGGGCTGATGATTGGTGGATTTCAGTACCATAAAAAATGTATTGATCCCTGAGGACAAACTCTGATTGATCAGAGTCGCTCTGATGTAAAGAACAGAGAATTATAACAAGTCAGAATAAGAGTATGAAATATAAGTATGTAAATCTAAACTAATAAGATAGAAATAAATGTGTTATGCTACAATATTTAACACTTAAGATATGAATAAATCTATATGTTGACTGTGCTGAGTCTGTAGGTGTGTAATATGTACAGATGTGTTCACTGTTGAAACTATAATGTCTTTACTGTCACTGCACAGTGAAATGAGATGTGACTCTCAGGTGATGAATTCAACAACATAAACAACAACATAAAAACAAAAAACAAAGGACGTTCAGTCAGCATTAAAATATAATGCATAATACAAATGTACTTAAAGTGCATCAGAGTTACATATTGACATAGTCTGTCAGTGATGCCCCAAAACTGTGGAACACACTGCAGACACATATCAGAGGACACAGCTCGATATATGTT